>NW_003852400.1:12796784-12852212 GCF_000181295.1 Otolemur garnettii | reverse complement strand
TGGAGGTTGCTGTGAGCTGTAATGCCATGGTACTCTACCCAGGGGGACAGCTTGAGGCTCTGTCTCAAAAAAAAAAAAAAAAAAAAAAAAAGAAAAAAATAATATCACTATCAATCCGTGAGCCCTTGATTTTGGCCAGGCACTGTGTGGTCTCCTACATATTTTTTAAGGGAGAGTCGACAATGACATGTTTTAATTTCTTATTTTAGGAAATAATTCTAATATGCTTGACACTGTGAATAGAGACTGATATAAAATCATAAAATTGCTGTATTTAAAATTTTAATTGAAAATTCTTGTTCGGTTTCTGCCTAAATATTTTGATGATCACACCACAGAGTTCAGGATGTTTCCTTTGTAATCTGACACTGATACTTACATCTTTATCTTCACACAGCTCTATTGTAACTCAAACACCTGAATCACAAAGTCTTTGTGCAAATTGCTTTTCCAAACTATAAAATTTAAAAAAACAAAGCAATAAATAATTTATTGCATACAAAGGTGCGAGTTCATAAACATCAAGGTCACAGGTGCTTTCAACATCAGGTTGTTCAGTCTCATTTCAAGAATGATAAAGTTTCCAAACTATCTGTTTTTAGTATGAATCACATGTTGCTTTTTATATAGTCAAAAATGTATGGTATTATTAGTTAAAGAGTACAAAGGTGCAGTTATGTAGGTTGAATAAATTCGAGCCCAGTGGTTCTCAACCTTCCTAACGCCGTGGCCCTTCAATACAGTTCTTGTGGGTCACAACCCGCAGGGTGAGAACCGCTGTTCTAGCCATTTAATACACAGCATGTTGACTGTAGTTAATCATACTTTGTTATATACTTCAAATTTGCTCAGAAAGTAGATCTTAAATTTTGCCACACAAGAAAGTGACTGTATGATGTGATATTAATTAGGTTGATTGTGATAATCATCTCACAATGTGTGGGTGTGTACAAATATATACATACATCAAAATATCATACCTTAAATATACACGATTTTGATTTGTAAATCATACCGCAATAAAGCTAGGGAAATACAGTGTTCTATGATGCCACGCTGTGATTTCAATATATGTAAAAAGTCAACAATTATGCTAAATTAACAGCTCCAAGTAAAATGGTTGCTCACAATGCATTTGTTCATCTTCCAGATGTAACTGAGATTCAATAAACCCTATAATCCTAAGGTGTTTTAAAATTCTGAGCTTTTAAGCTCATACTTATTGAACAGTGATTGCATTTTTACAGAGTCTGTCATCCAAATATATAAGTGAACTGATTCTGTTTAGAACATAATCCATTTATCTTTTACTTCAATTTTCTCTTCGATAAATTAAACAAGTAAGACAACAAATGAGGACCACACACAGACATTTTAAAGTCAGATAAATGTTACATTACACCACATATCAGGTATCCAGTGATGTACTGTATTTTTGAAAAGCAAAGAGAGTAGATGGTAATTGTGCTTACCACAAAAATGATAACTATCTGAGCTAATACATATGCTAATTAGTTAGACTTAACCATTCCATAAAGTATCAATATATTCTTTAAAACATTATGTTGTAAATGATAAATGTATATAAGTTTAACTGTCAATATAAGTAAATACATGGAACATTCTAAAATTCATTTAGCCAATAGTAAATAAAAGTGGTGTAATATAACCTTTTATATCTTTTCTGTCCCATGGATGTTAAAAATGTCCTCTATGGCTCAGTCATTGTGATCTAAGTTGTTATGTTTGGCAGAGTTAGTAAAGATAGAACACTATGGCTAAAACTACATTCGTTTTCTTTAGTGAAATGACTTTTTAAAGCCATAAAAAATTTTAGTGTACTACCTAGAAAACTGCCATAATGTGTGATAGGGTGTTAGTGAAGCTGGTAACTAAGACTGGGGCATGGCAACCTCAGAAAGAGGTGAACTAAAGTAAGTAATAGAGAGATCATAATTTAATTGCTTCTGTCATTTGACTTAAACTATTATTCAATAAGTGAACATAATCTTAAGTAAAGAAAAATGATTAGTAGCTATAAAATAGTTATGCTATTGAATCATATTGTTAAGTATGACAACATTCATTGATGCAACAATTTTCAGAGCAGACCACATTTAAGTCTAATTTAATTTTTTGATCTCTGACATATGTATAATTTTCCTATTATAAAAAATAAATTCTGAGGCAGGAAAGAACATGCTATTTAGCAGGGTCAAGTACTTTTATTGAATAATAAACATATTACTTAGTTTAAATGATTTATTTGGTAATATTTTTTAGCTTTTTATTAGACATGAATCTTAAAAGAACTCATAAAGTATGTTAAAATTTTAGGAAAGTTTGCTTGATTTTCACAAATGTGTTTTCTTGGTTTACACAAGAAAACAACTTTACTTATACTATAAAAAGTTATTCTTTATTTCCTCTGAACCCTAGATAGTGCAGATTCTGATTTTTACTTAAATAATGTGTTTTTATGTTTATTTTATCACATTTGTGATTTTTAAAAAAGGACTAATGTCCCTATTTATAAATAGCTCATTTCTTTTTAATCCTGTTAACATTTTTAGATGTCTCATTGTCACTTGATTAAATAAATTACAAAGCTTTCTTTCTCTGGCACTTATAATCTTATCTTAATTAAGAGCCCATATGTTCTCTGACAACTTTTCAATTATGCCTTCCCAAAATTGGATCCTAAGTCAAGTAAAATTAAATTCAAATTTTCAGAATATGTTTTATGTCTAAAACAGAAAAATCATAAAGTATTTTATTTTTTTCATCTTAAAGAGATATAGTAGAAAACTTAGTTTCATTTGATATATTATCTTGGAAATCAACCTGTCTAGTTTAAATTTGTATAGGTAAGATATTGTTCATATGAATATTTTAGAAATTATATGCATTAAGAGAAATATCCAGAGATATTTAAATGCCTACATTGTCCATCAAGTATTTTTACCCTTAGAGGACACACTGACCAAAACCAAGCCTAAAATAATCTATTGTGTTCTTACATTTATCAGAGTCCCAACAATGCTTTGTTTATCAAGTTAGATATAATAGTATAACTTTATTGATAAAATGTCAGTTATTATATAAAATATACTGAGACACAACTTGACTTCTTCAATTTGAATTTAGTGTCTTCTAGGCCACTAGCTTTCAACTGGATATGCATATCAAATTTACCCATAAGCTTATATGAAAATATAGATTTCTAGTCCTACTCCAGTCTTACTAAAGGATATACCAGCCTCATTCCCTCTATGAACAAATAAACATAGAGACAGCAATTCACATGCTGAAATAGTCCAGAGAGAAGTTAAAGGCCCATTAAAATATTTGCAGCGGGGCAGCACCTGTGGTTCAGTGAGTTAGGTACCAGCCCCATATACCAAGGGTGGCGGGTTTAAACCTGGCCCTAGCCAAACTGCAACAAAAAAATAGTCGGGCATTGTGGCGGGCACCAGTGGTCCTAGCTTCTCAAGAGGCTAAGGCAAGAGAATCTCCTAAGCCCAAGAGCTGAAGATTGCTGTGAGCTGTGACACTACACTCTTCTGAGGGTGACATTGTGAGATTCTGTCTCTAAAAAAAATTAAAAAAAAATAAAGTATCTGCAGCAATGCAGTGAAGCAAAATAAAAAAAAATGGTGAATATCTACATCAAAATGATTACTGGTAAGACTGGCATACCTGAGAAGCCATGAAACATCTAGGAGCAAAGAAAAAAGTGAAAGCTATTGTTCTCAGCAGCATGGCACAGTACTTTGGACCCAGGTGACCTACTACACAGAGGACATCAGCATCTCTTGCCCCTAAGTTAACCAACACCAATTCTACCAGGGAACTCTAGAGACATGGCTACTTACCTTTTCCCCATCACATAGTAGATTCTGTTGAGACTCTTCAACAAAGGACTTCATGCGTGTCCCAATCTCAGAGCCATGGGACACAATCTTGCCTGTCTACATAACAGACCACAGCTCTGTGGCTGGACTGTATCTACATACATCTCAGACTCGGGAGGCATGATTGTAGAGAACTAGGACCCAGCTCGAACCCAGAGCTTTTCTAACTTTGTGCATACTTGAGCTCCCATTCTTGTTTCCCCTGGCTACTTCACAAGCTTTTGCACTTCACACACGGCAATGGGACAGCTGAACATAGCACCCTAGATCCCATAGCCATAGTCCTACCACTCATGCCTGTGCTCCAGATCTCAGGTCTGTGTGGCTACTCCCTGGTACCATTCATCAGACATCTGTGTCATACCACTGCCAGCAAGCCTAAAAGTCAGACCCAGTGCCACAAAGGATCCTTTCAACTATAGCTTCTCTGGTAAGAGAAAAATAAATTGAGAGGATATCAGTGGCCATTGCCAACCAAAATAAATCCCTCAAAACCCTCATCACCAATGTGGAGCCAAACTAACCAACCCTTCACTGTCAACGCACACACACAGCATTAGCCACTGAGAATCCCTGAAATTCTTATCAAGATCAACCTCAACTGACAGCTTCATAAAGATACACAGCTGACACTTTTACCAGAGCTAGAACAACTAAATGCCATTCACCAAGTTCCTGAATAGGCCACCATCCATCCCATGGGAAATCATTTTCATGTTAAAAGTGGGCTTTAAGATCTTCAAGAGCTGATCACTCCACCAAATACACAGACGTCAATGTAGTGCATAAGAAATATGAAAATCCAATGAGAGTAAAGCAACCAAAAGAACACAATGATCTGTAGTAGCTGATCTCAGTGAAGTGAAATGGAGGCATAAAAACTTTTTGACTTGCTTGGCGCCTGTGGCACAAGTGGCTCCAGCCACATACACCTAAGGCGGTGAGTTCAAATCCTGCCCAGGCCCGCCAAACAACAAAGACGGCTGCAATCAAAAAATAGCTGGGCATTGTGGCGGGCACCTGTGGTCCCAGCTACTTGGGACACTGAGGCAGTAGACTCACTTGAGCCCAGGAGTTGGAGGTTGCTATGAGCTGTGATGCCACAGCACTCTACCCAGGGGGACAGCTTGAGGCTCTGTATCAAAGAAAATAATAATAATAATAATAATAATTTTTTGACAGAGTTCAAAACAATTAAGAAGCTCGGCAAACTTCAAAAAAACACAGAATAACAATTCAATGAAATAAAAGAACAAAATGAGACATTAACAGAAATATCAAAATTATGCCATTCAGCCATTAAAATAAAAAAAAATGGAGACTTTACATCTTTTATATTTACCTAGGTGGAGCTGAAGAACATTCTTTGTAGTAAAGTATCTCAAGAATGGAAAAGCAAGCATCTCATGTACTCAATACTAATTTGAAAGTAGTAGATGAACTATAGGCCCACATGAGAAAAAACAAAATTAAATTAAAGAAGAGGACAGTATAACAAGGGGTAAGAGTTCAGTAAGTTCTCACCTAACAGGTAAAATACCTAACAGGTAAAATGAAGGGGCATATGGCACATGTCCTAGATGAAGGACTCAACCACAACTTGGATTTTACCTTACAAATATAGATCATGTAATCTAATTGTATGTGCCCTTATATTAATCTAAAATTTAAGAAAAACCAAAATTCTGGAGCTGAAAAATACAATGATTAAAATAAAAATTGCAATAGAGTGTAACTGGTTAAGTGAAAAACAGAATGCTGAACTCAAAGACAGGTATTTGAAAACATACAGTCAGAAGAAAAATAAAAAAGGAATAAAGAAAGCTTACAAGATTTATGGGTCAAATCAGCAAATGTTTAAATAATGGATGTTCAAGAAGAGGAGAAAGGCAAAAGAGTAGAAAGTTTTATTAAAATTAATTAAAAATGTCCAAATCTAGGGGAAAATACAAATTTCCAAATGCAGGAAGGGTAAAGGTCTCCATTCTGGTTCATTGTCAACAAGACCACACCAACACATTGTGATCAAACTGCCAAATATCAGACAAAGAAAGGATCTTAAAGCACAGCAAGAGAAAAGAAGCAAATACCATATAAAGCAATTGAAGTGAATTTCTCAGTAGAAACCTTACAGTCCAAGAAAGAGAGAAACTACACATTCAAAGTGCTAAAGAAAATTTAAAAAAGACAACCAAGAAAACTGAAATAACAAATCTGTTCTTCACATTTGTAAGAGAAATAAACACTTTCCCAAAGTAAAGCTAAGGAAATTCATCATTGCTATACTTGTATTATAACTAACACTTGAGGATATTCTCCGAGCACAAAGAAAAGGATAGTAAATAGCAACATGAAAACATGTCAAAGGATGAAACCCTTTATAACCATATGCATGCCTATATCTTTAATTTAAAGCCTTAGGACAAAACTTTTGAAAATAATAATGGCTACAATGATCTCTTAAAGAGTACACAATTCAATAAATTAAATTGATACCTCAAAAACTTAAAATATGTTTGGAGAAGGATGGAGTAAAAGTATGATTATTACATGCAATCAAATTTAAGTTTTTATCAACTTAAAATAACTTATTTCCATACAGTGTTTCAGGTAAGCCTCATGGTAAACACAAAGTAAAGACCTACGATAGATACACAAAGATAAAAAGTAATGAAGAAAACCTTACACTAAAAAAAGATTGTTTAATCACAAAGAAAACAGAAGGATAGAATAGAAGAATGGAAGAGAGGATCTACAAAATAACCAGAAAACAACTCTCAAAATGGCCACAGTAAATTCTTACCTGTCTATAATTGCCTTGAACATAATTAGAAAAAATAATCCTAAAATTCATACAAAATCACACACAAAAGACCCCAAGTAGGCCAAGCAATCTTAAGCAAAAAGAGAGTTGGTGGTATTACAAAACCTGACTCCAAAATATAAAGCTACAGCAATTGAGATATCATGGTACTGGCTTAAACAACAGACATACAAACCAGTGGAACATAATAGAAAACCCAAAATAATTCAATGCATTTACAGTTAAATTTCAACAAAGATGCCAAGAATGCACATAAGGAAAGAATAATCCCCTTCAATAAATGGTACTAGGGAAACTGGATATCCACAAATAGAAGAATAAAATTAGACCTCATTTGCATATCATGTACAAAAATTTATACAAAATGAAGACTTAAATATTAGGCCTAAAACTGTAAAACTACCAAAACAAAATATAGGAGAGTACCTCCATGATACTTACCTGGCAAAGATTATTTTTATATATGATTCCATCACACAGATAATAAAAACAAATTAGACAAATGAGATTACATCTAACTAAAGAACATCTGCGCGGCAAGGAAAACTGTCATCGAAAAGACAACCTATGGAATAGGAGAAAATATTTACAAAATATAATTCTGATAAAAGGTTAATTATCTAATACATGAGAACTCTAAAACCTCAATGGAAAGAAAAGATTTATCCTAATTTAAAAATGAGCAAAGAACCTTTTACTGATAAGGAGATACAAAAATGGTCAATAGATTATTTGGAAAAATATTCAGCATCATTAAGCATCGTAGAAATTGAAATTAAAACCACCATGAGACATCGTCTCATGTTTAGTAGGGTGACTATTATTTTTTTTTTAAGTTTTGAGAAATTAAGTAGAGAAATTAAAACCCTTGCACACTACTGGTAGAAATGTAAAGCAGCATAGCCTTAACTATAGCGGTTTCTTGGGACATTAAAATCAAAACTACCATAGGACTTAGTAATCCCACCGCTCAGTATGTATCCAAAGGAAATGAGATTAACCCATTGAAGAGGTATCTGCCCTTCTGAGTGCACTGCAATAATATTCCCAATAGCCAAGGTATGGACTCAACCTAGGTGAATCCATCAACAGAGAAATAGATAAATAGTGTACATACACACTTACATGTACTAGCATACTACTTAATCATACAAATAAAGAGATTCTGTCATTTGTGACAGCATGGGTGGGTGAACCTGGAGGACATTATGTCAAATGAAATAAGCCAGGAGCAGAAAAAAAGACAAATACCACATAATGCTACTTCTACGTGGATTAAAAAAACAGAAGAGTCGAATGATGATTACCAGAGCCTGGGGAGGGGGTGGGAGACTGAGGAGGGGTTGGACAAAGAATGTAAAATTTCAGTGAGGAGAAATAAATGTAAGATCTCTATTGTATATCATTGTGACTACAGTTCATGACAATACAGTGTATACTTAAAATTTGCTAAGAGAGCAGATTTCAAGTGTTTTCACTAAAAAAAATAAGTTTGTGAAGTAATTCATATGTGAATTAGCTTGAGTTAGACATTCCACATGTATACGTATATCAAAACATGTTTATTATGAATAGGAAAAAATATATATAAATATATATATTGACTGGTCAATGAAAAAAATACAAAATAAAGATTTATGACAAGCCACTTTTATGCAACAAAGGGTGGATTTATTCCTTGGGCCAATGCTCACAAAGTCTTAGGAAAATTGGTCTGCTTCCAGGTTGAGTGGGTTCAGGAACTTTAGTAAATTTGTCGGATCTCGTGAAGAGGGGAATTTCCCTCAAAACTTTGTAGGGCTTTTGTTTTCTGGTCTCTGAATAGCAATAAGGGAGACTTTTCAAATTCTCACCTGACATTACGAACCATTTAGATGCTCTCAATCCTATGACCTCAGTAATAGTTCAATACTACATATCTTCAGATTTGCAAAGCAAGTTTTTTTTGCAAAGCAAGTTTTAATGGTACTATGTGGTAAAAATTTTTTTTTTTGCAGAATCTACCTAAATAATCAGATCAGCTGTATTAAGGCCAACTTTATTATGTGATAAATAACTGTCTTTGTTTCTAATAATAAATAGGAGATGGGGGAATTTTATATATTGTTAAAAACTCAGGAATAAACAAGAAAAATATATTAGTAGGTATCCTGACTAGCTAGCACACTCTCTAGTCCATTGTCTTGGAACTATTTTACGCTCCATACAGTATAGAATACTGAGTAATGCAAATTATTATTGTCCATAGAAACATAAACTTCAACTGTTGGAAATTCAGCTGGTTATTGAAAAATGTGTATATTGATCAGCTTTAACAGCTTGATATCTATTAAGAAAATTTATTTCACCATTCCTATTGGCTTATAAATAGGTGATACTTTGAATTCTCCCTTGAACTAGTAGTAACAGCTTGCTGTTTCCGTTGGTAATTAATGAGTTAAGTAACATCTTTGATTTAATGCACTTCATATATTTTTAAGGGAATCCTTCTTTTGCCTTTTTAAAAATTATTTTCTTTGATACTTAGTCTCTTTAAGGATATAATATGTGACTAGAGAAAGGGATCTGTTTATCCAAGCAACAATTTTAGAATCTTAAATTTAGGAAACTGAAATTGATGTCATTCAGGCACCCTAAAATACTTTAATCTTAACTAATATTTTTGGAGGGTAAGATCTTGAGCTAAGTACTATAGGCAACATTCAGTGTATCTTTTCTTATGTTTTAAAAGCTAGTTTTATCATCCAACTATTTTTTTTACAAAAATGCCTAATGCAAATCTAACATAGTATCACCCCAAAGTTGTCAGTATTGCAAAAATTAGTATTTGAGATAGACACGTATCAGGATTTGATATTGATTCCATTGGATTCTCTTTATATTCCTTTGCCTAGAAGTTTGGATATCACAAAATCAAATGTTGGGTTATTGAAAACGTAAGCAATTGTCTTTTTTGTTTCTTTGTGGCTCATAAGTTTATGTACAAGATCGTTTATCACGGGATTATTAAGCATAGCAAAAGCCAGGAGCACCTACAAAGGGGAAATATTAAATACATTTCCATGGTGGAATCTTTCAGCCATTAATATATGTTCAAAGACTTCTTGGTGACAAGTTACCAAGTCTGTGTTGAGCATGATCTCAATTAGGTAAACTTAGATGCATACATAAATTTACTTACCACAAAATTCAGCTTGCTTGAACAACTACACAGCTAATAATATTCTACCTCACTGGTTTTTATAATCACTTGACTTATCCAGTTTTCCTATTCATTATTTATTTCTGTATTTACTTTACTATCAAGTTGGATTTACTGCATGCAAAGAACTGATTAGACTGGGCGAAATCCCAGTTCCCAGAACTGTACATCAAATCATTTGCTTTCTCTATGTCATCAGAACACAGCTGGAGAAAAGCCAATAGCTATGATAATAACATCAAGGTAAACATTCTTATCAAGCCTAATACAGTCCTCAACATTCATGTGACATCTTGGTATTTTTTTATCTACTTCTCTCTTCCAGTTTCCTATTTACTTCTCAATCCATTCCGACTATCTGTGGCTCCAAAACCCAAACTTTTGCATAAAACAGTTCTTGATATGTTTATTAATAATTTCTGACGGAAACTCCATCATTAACTTGCTTCCTTTCCAACTGCTACCAACACAGTTGACTATTCTCCCTATTTTGGAAGATTCTTCTCCTTAACAGCCTCTCATGCCCATACTGAAATCTGCTGGCTTAATCTCTACTTTTCTTCCAAGCCTCCCCTCATTCTCCTTTGGTTCCAAGAATTGGTTAACTGGAGTTCAGAAAATCTGTTAATCTCTTTCCTTCTTTCATTATGTGATCTAATTAACCTCAGTGGTTTAAATGCCATTTACATACTGGCAACTCTTAAGTTTCTATTGTTAGATAAGGCCTCTTTCTAAGTTTATAACAGCCTAAGAACACCTCCACTTGAATGACACAATGAGTGTGTTCAAAACTGACCTCACTGTCTCATCAGCACCTGTAGCATAGTGATTACGGTGCAAGCCACGTACACCAGGGCTGGCAGGTTCAAACCTGGCTCAGGCCTGCTAATCAACAATAACAACTGCAACAAAAAAATAGCTGGGTGTTGTGGCGGGAGCCTGTGGTCCCAGCTATTTGGGAGGCTGAGGCAAGAGAATTGCTGAAGTCCATGAGTTTGAGGTTGCTGTGAGCTGTGACACCATAGTACTCTACTGAGGATGACATAGTTAGACTTGGTCTCGAAAAGAAAAGAAAAGAAAAAACCTGACCTCACGATGTAACTATTCTAATAGGCTTCTCTTCTAAAGTTATACCCTAAATCGTATGTCATGGATTACATATACCTATACCTTAGACCTACAGTACAACCAAGCACCATGTACTTCCTAAGTATACAGAATCTATATCTCATACTGACTTATTAAATGCTAATTGATTTCTTGAAAGTATATATTGAATCAGTGTAATTTGGTAAACATCAAAATATTTTTTCAGGTGTTCCTACATTTAGGGAAAAAACATAATGTTCCTTAAAATTAAGGTCCCCATAAGGAACCATAATGTGCCTTTAAAATATGCTTACCAAATTAACTGAAATTGGATATATGCAATAATTATCTAGTGAGATGGTGGAATTTTTCCACATGAGACATTTCAAGCAGGGTGGCTTGCCATATCTCTAAACTTGTATAGAGGAAGTTCTACATAAGACAGGAACGTGAATTATCTTCCAAACTTCTTCTGAAGCCTGTATTTTTTCCTATGTCAAGAATTTTCTAACAGATATGCTTTTTTGTGTGTTTGTTTGTTTTTGGTGTGGTTGTCGTTGTTGCTTGGCAGGCCCAGGCTGGGTTCAAACCCGCCAGCTCCTGTGTGCGTGGCTGGCGCCCTAGCCACTGAGTACAGGCATCCAGCCTCCTCAGGTTACTTTTTAAGTGTTAACTTTCAACCACCAGCCCTTCTGTATATTTTTCCTCTGCTTTCTATTTTCTGACTATTTTAAGATTTTGATGATCATTCTTTCCAGTTATTCTTTGTGTGCGTGGTTGTTTTACTGTATACAACTTGGCTTAAAATATGTCAGTGAACATTATTAATGTTTCCAAAGCATGCATTGAAATGAAATTCAGGAATTTCTCTTCACTGAGAAACAAACAAACAAACAGGTTCGAGTACATAATAATAAGCAAGGTTAGCTCCACTTTAAAGAACAAATTTTCATTGTCTCTAATCTACCAGATTTTTGAGTAAACATTATAAATATTTCTTTCAGAGAAACTGGATTTTATATCTGCTACTTCCCTCTGTACGAGTCTCAAGTTTCTAAATTCTGCCAAATATAAACATGCGTCAAAGATCTGCCTGCTACACTTCTAGTATCCCTTACTGTGCTTGTAATAGGTAGGAGATATTATACTAAATGGTTAATAAACCTAATTTTTTCCTTTAATCACACTTCCAACTTGCAATTTTGTGTACCCGTGAACCAAAAGTTAATAAATTATCAATATTTTAAAACTACACAGCAGCAAACAGAACTAGAACAAGTCTCCTTTCTTCCAAATGTGAATAAAGTATAGTATATATAAGTATACTAATATTATTTCTTATTTCCTTGGTTTTATCTATACTTTCTTGCTTTATTTTTGGCCAAATAACAACTGCTTTCTTTAAAACATAAGTAGAGTTCCTATTAGTAAGAAAGAGTGTATTATAATTTTTCATCATAATAATGTTGAATATTTCTCCAGCAATCAATTGCATTAAGGTTTTGAAGTTTACTTTAAATGAAATTTGTAATTAAATTCCCTAATACAGCTATGGTGTATTATCAAGCTGTAGAATAAACCACCCATCATTTTATAAAAGATTTTTCTGTTTCAGTTTGGCCTGGGGCAAATTGTTATGTCATCACTACACTAGAAATTAAGCTGTGTCTGTGATGACAATTACTCGTGCAATTTCCTGAAACTCCAGACTAGAACTAAAACTATACCTATGATTAAAGACAGCACAATGGAAATATAGAACTGAATGAACTATGGAATGTATGTCTATTGCAAAAATGATAGTGCTTTTTCTTTGAAACAAGAGAATAAAGAATTTTGAGAGAACTATTAAATTTAAGATCGCCTGCCTATTGCCTAGAGAATAAATATGTTCTCTTTCCTAGTTTTTCATGTTCTCAGGCTGTATGTAATACTCTATATTCAGTCCAAGATCTGCTCCAAATAAAATATTATACCTTTAACTAGGTTTCAGTTCTGTGTATCTTGATTAGATTTTCTTCTTGATCAAAGTCCTGATTTTCACATTAGAAATATTAAAGCATTTTCACACTTGTTTCTCATTTTCAATTCAAGCAGGTGAAAAGAAAAAAAAAATCTTTACAAGCTTTTCCCAGAGTCTGGAGGGGCTAATTTGCAAGATCATGAATCTCTGGAAAAGAGTTTGGTTTAACTATAAAAAGAAAATAAATCTTAGATGTTTTCTGATGAGCTGCAGATCATCACCCTGATCCGCAGCATCTTTTTTGTGAAGACCTGGCACATCTGTGCTACACAGACTGAAGGATAATTAACCTGAGTTTCATTTAGCCATTTTAAACAGTGAGTACAGAATCTTGGGGATCAAAGCTTTAGGAACCCCTGTGCAAATTACAGTGGCCATGATGTAGTCACTTTAATACGCATTTTTTTTTTCCCGCTGTTCCAAATCCAAATGCTACCATCCAGGCTGTAAAATGATCCTAATCTATTATGTTTGAGTTATCTTTTTGAAGGCAGTCAGAATACAGAATCCCATACGGAAACAATCTTTATTTTCCATTGGCTGCATATGCTGCATGTATAATGAAAAGCATTTCACATATTTATTTTAAGTATGTGATAGAATTACAACATTGACAACTTTCATGATCTTCAAAAAATGTGATGCATTTTAAACATATGGTGATGCCTAGCCTCTCCTAGGAATGCTTAAATAAAATGTATGTAATTTGTACATATGCAAATGTAAATATACTGAATTAAATACATATTTTATTTGCATATCTGTGTATTTGTGTAAATATTAAAAAGATCTGACATTTAAAAAGACAAGTTTAAGGCATCTTGGATTTTGTTTCACTTTGCTCAAAGAAATTCTAGTGACTTTCTATGATAATGTATTGGTGAATTCTAAGGTTGGTGGTTATCAATTTGGATTTGTCTATGATAGATTGGTTGACAAAGCTTTCTCTAAATTAAATCAGTAAAGCAAAAATTGCCTTCTATCTTTTGTTATGCTCAATGATTTTTCTAATTTTCTTCCAAGATAAAGACTGTCTTCTATTTTCCCCCAATTTTCCAGATTAATGCCAATTATTTCATCTTGTAAAATACTAATCTTGTATTTTTATGAAGTATATTATATCTCAAAATTACATCAATGATAGTAATATCTCTACACCAAGAAATCAGAAATGGCTCTAACTGATAACTAGTGAATTGCTCATGACCAATATTTAGTAGAAAATGGTCTGTTTAGAGAAAACAAAGCTAAGTTTTTTTATTCAGTATTTCTCTTCTTTAATACTTACAATGACACCAAAAATCCATTTATACTTAAAATCCTCATTTCAGAGGATAAGAGAATATTTATAGAGAGATCCTGACAGTCATTATTCTTTATGTGATTTCTAAGTAGATTAAAATTTTTATGCTGTTAAGGTCTTAATATAATTATAAGCAACATGAAAAATGTCTTTTTCAGTTGAAATTTAATGTACATCATATAAAATAAAGCCAAGTACGTACAATATTTTCTCAGCAGTGGGAAGAAGTTAATGCTAATTATGTTTACAAGGCTGTCCTTTGACATGAGAAGTTCTTCTGAAATTTGTATTCTAGCTCTTCTCTCACATTCTACATCACGTATTTTTTAAGTCATTCTCCTCCACTCCAGTGAGCGACTCCAGGGCTTTTTTTGGGAAACACCAGGCATTTTCCTCAGGAGAACTTTCACTTGTACTGTCTGAATTGCTCTGCCCTCTTCTTTCACCTGATGCCTTCTTAACTTACCCTGTAGGTACTTTTATAAATGTCATTTCCAAGAAATTATTTCGTAAGTAATCAAGTTCTCTCCTTGTATTTTGAGTTTATATTTCAATTCACCATGATAGTTTGATAATTTTGTGTTTAAATATCTCTCCCTGAAAATAAGGACCCGTTTCCTTTATTCACCACCATGTTCCCAGAGTAAAACCAAAAATATAAGTGGAAAATAAACAATCAATAAAATGAATTCTACCAGAGCTCGAGCAAGATAGACATGCTTTCTTTTCTATTCTCCATTTTGTCCGTAACATATAACATAGAGCCTGACACACACTAGTTACATAAGAGACACTTGCTAAAAGAGCGAAATAATTATGCATGTCTTTTCTTATCAGTTTCCTTTCACAGATGGTGAAAAGACTGAGTGGCATAATTTCAGTTTTTATTGAGGTCTGACAGACTTCAAAGCTGCAACATGCTTTATTATGCTGACATAAACAAGTACTATTATGACTTAAATGATGACTCTCCTGCAAATAATCAGTATACACTATAATAATTATATAATAGTTTCAATAATGTTTAGTATGCAAATTTTTATATTTCTGGTGCTACAGAGTATATATATATAATATGCATATATATATAAAACGATATTCTGAGTTTAGTTTTTAGAAGAAAAAAAGAACGTGCACTAAATTTGCTTTGTATTTGTGTATTTCACATGCTCTTTTGCCATGGTCAGTGAAAGCTTAATTAGTAATATCGGTGGGACAGTTTTGATGTTTATCTAAAAAGTGGTACTCTAGATAAAAGTCATTTTGCTAACAGAGGATAGTCTGAATCTACTATTTCTTTAACCTTTCTAGAAGCTGTTTAAATACTAAAGAAAATGTCATCTAAATATTACTAAGAAGCTAGTGGTCTTGAGATTGTTTGGGGGAAGGTTCCAGACTAGGCTCATATCCATTCTCTTTTTCATTATTAACTAAATTTCTCTGGTCAACTTGAATGACATAATGTTTCAGTGAAATTTCTGATTGTTCTTCAACTGATAGGGGAGCAGGTTAACAATCAAAAGCCCTCTGATTTTGCTTTAAAACTTTGGAACCTTCAGGAATTAGATGAAATGGGGCTTTTAAAAATGAAGGCTTGCTATAAGGGTCAGAAGAATGGGGTTGTTGGGAAATTTGCATTAAAAGGTGTTGGACACTTAAATCTCACCTCCTACTAAGATCAGCCAGACCAAAATCCTTCCCCAGTAGCTTGGAGATTGTCATTTTGGGGAATTTAAGTCAGAGCATTGAGCAAGTTGAGGAGAAAGCTGAGAGTTGAGGGCGGAGATGCTGGACTAAAAATAGAGAGATTGCCTGATAATAAACATATAACTCCCTTTCCCCAAATTTTATGTTATTATTATTGTACCTTAAATTTTTATTTATTTATTTTTTGATACAGAGTCTCAATCTGGAGACTAGTTAGAATGCCATGGTGTCATCGTAGTTTACAGTAACCTCAACCTCTTGGGCTCAAGTGATTCTTCTGCCTCACCCTCCTAAGTAGCTGGGACTACAGAAGCACCGGCCATGATGTCCAGCTAGGTTTTCTATTTTTAGTAAAGACACAGTCTCACTCTTGCTCAGGCTGGTCTTGAACTCCTGAGATAAAGTAATCCACCTGCGTCAGCCTCACAGAGCACTAGGATTATAGGCATGAGCTGCACCTGGCCTATATTATTTTATTTTCTGTTTTTATAATTTTTATTTCAAATACAGCATTGGAAAATATAACGGTCCTTGTTACATGGATGAAATGCATTTTTCTACAGTCAGAGTTTTTAGCGTGATCATCACTAGAATGATGTACATTGTATGCAATAGGTAAGACTTTATCCCTCACCCCTTCTACCCTCCCATTTCTTGGGAGTATTTTTTTCATCTTAAATTAATTATTATGTATGGTAAGATAGGGTGTCTTGTTTTTCGTTTTTCCTCATATAGCTATTTAGATTTCCTATCACCATTTATTGAATAGGGCTTCCTTTTCAATATATTGTTGTCTGCTTTGTTGAAGACAAGTTGGTTGTAAGGAGATGGATTTAGTTTTGCGTTCTCTCTTCTGTTCCATTCCTTTATTTCTCTACTTTGACACCAGTACCACACTATTTTGGTTACTATATTCTTGTACTATAATTTGAATTCCAGCAATGTGATACTTCCAGTTTTATTCTTTTTGCTCAGGATAACTTTGGCTATGTTGTGTATTTTGTGGTTCCCTGTACATTTTAGGATTATTTTACTTATGTCTGTGAAGAATATCACTGGTATTTTTATGGGAATTGTGTTAAATCAGGAGACTGATCTGGGTAATCTGGACATTTAAACAATATTGATTTTTCTAATCCATGAGCATGAAATATCTTTCAAATTTTATTTCCTCTTCCATTTCTTTTATTAATGTTTTATATTTTCTATTACTGACAGTTTTCACTGCCTTAGTTAATTTTATTTCAAGGTATTTTATTTTATTAGTGGCTATTGTAAATGGATTTGTTGTCTTAGTTTCTTTTTCAGATTGTTTACTTTTAACATATAAAAATGCTACTGATTTTTGTACATTCACTTTGTATCCTGAAAGTTTACTGAATTTTTACCTCTAGGTATAATATACCATCGTCTGCAAATGAGGATTACTTGACTTCCTCCTATCCAATTTAGATCCCCTATATTTCCTTCCCTTGCTCACTGGTGTAGCTAGAACTTCCAGTACCATGTTGAATAATAGTGGGCATTCTTGTCCTATTCCAGATCTTAGAGGAAAGGTTTTAAATTTTTCCCCATTCAGTATGATACTCACTGTGGGTCTATCATATGTGGCTTTTATCATGTTGATGTAAGTTCCTTTAATACTAAGTTTTTTGAGACTTCTTTCAATAATAAAGAAGCATTGAATTTTATTGTGTGCTTTTTCAGCATCAATTTAAATAATCATTTTTTTTAAACTTTCTGTTAATAAGATGTATCACGTTGATTGATTTGCATATGTTGAGCCATTCTTACATCCTTGGGATGAATCCCACTTGATCGTGATGAACAATGTCTTCAATGTGTTGTTGAATTGGTTTTCCGGCATTCTGTTGCAGATTTTTGCATCTGTATTCATCAGAGCTATTGGCCGATAGCTTTCTTTACTTATTATTATGTCTTTGGTTTTGGTATCAGGATGATACAGGTTCCAGAGAATGGGTTTGAGAGTTGTCCTTCCTCAATTTTTTAGAATACTTTAAGTAGGATTGGTAGTTGTTCTTTGTGTGCTCAGTAGAATTCATCAGTTAACCCAGTGAACCCTGGGCTTTGCTCTGATGGGAGACTTTTCATTAATGCTTCTCTCTTACTACTTGCTATGACTTTATTCAGGTTTTGGATTTCTTCTTGGTTCAATTTTGGTAGGTTATAAATGTCTAGAAATTTATCCAGAGGTTTTCTAATATATTGGCATATTATTACCCAGAACAAGTTTCTTTTTTTTTAATTGTAATGATACTTTGGATTTCTAGAGTATCAACAGCAATGTTTCCTTTTTCGTCTCTGATTTTATTTATTTGAGTCTTTTTTTTTTTGTTAGTGAGGCTATAGGTATGTTTATTTTGTATATCTTTTCAAAAAATGAATTTTGTTTTGTTGATCATTTGTAATGATTTTTGTTTCAATTTCATTTATTCCTGCTCTGATCTTTATTATTTTTGTTTTTACTAATTTGATGTTCATTTTTTTCTTTTATACATATTTCTTTGACATGAATCATTAGGTTTTTATTTCAAGATTTTAATATTTTAATGTAGGCAATTATTTCTATAAACTTTCCTCCTAATGCTTAGGTTTGATATGTTGTGTTTTCAGTTTCATTTGTTTCACGAAAAATTTTTTATTTCCTTTAAATCTCTTTGTTGGGCTACCGATCATTCACGAGTATATTGTTGAACTGTGTACTTATATACTTTTTAATTTTCCTTTGGTTATCAATTTCTAATTTTATTCCATGGTAGTCACAGAAAATACTTGGTTCAATTTCAATTTTTTGAATTTTTAAAGATTTGTTTTGTAGCCTAACGTGGGGTCTATCTTTGAGAAAGATGCATGAGCGGAGGAGAATAACATGTATTCTACAGTTGTTTCATGCAATGTTTTATAAATACCTATCGGGTCTATTTGGTCTATAGGGCAGATTAAATCCAATGTTTCCTGGTTGATTTGCTGTGTTGATAATCTGTCCAATACTGAAAGTGGAGTGGTGAGATCTCTCCAGTCATCATTTTATTGGGTCCCATCTCTCCTCTCTTTAGATTTCATATTTGTTTTATAAATGTAGCAACTGGATAATCCAGTTGGATGCATATTTAGGACTATTCTATCCTTTTGCTTAATTGAATCATTTATTATTATATTATGACCATCTTCATGTCTTTATACAGTTTTGCCTTGAAATCTATTTTATGTAATAGAAGTATAACGTCTCTTATTATTTTTGCTTTCCTTCTGTATGAAACATTTTTTCCATCCCTTTATTTTCAGTTCATGTGTCTTTATAGGTGAAGTGTTTTTCTCACAGACAAAGTATAGTTGGCTATGATATTTTTTATCCATTCAGATACTCTGTGACTTTTGACTCGAGAGTTTAGTCCATTCACATTCATTATTATTACTGATAGGTAAAAACTTACCACCGTCATGTCATATTCAGTTTGTTTATAGTTTATCATCTCTTTCTTTCTTATTTCCTCCTTATCAGCATTCTAATTTTTTCTTCATTGGTGTGTTTTAACCAATTGGTGTGTTTCTTGCTTTTTATCTTTTCTGTGTCTCTTAAAGATTTTTTTGATTTGACATTATCTCATTACCATGAGGTTTCAAAAAAATATTGTATGACCAATTACTTTTAAACATATGATAACTCTGCTTAAAAACAAACAAGCAAAGAGAAATCTCATATAAGTTCTACCCTTTAACACTATACCGCCCTACTTTTTAACCTTTTGTCAATTCTATCCATTTTTTTCTTGTGATATTTTTGAATTTTATAATATTATTGAGGTACAAATGTTTTGGTTTCATGAATTGCTTTTGTACTGTTTAAGTCAAAGTTATAAGTGTGCCCATCACCCAGGCAGTGCGCACTGTCCCGATTGGGTGTGAATTTTCCCCTCCCCACCTGCCAACTCGTGCTTGCTTTCTGTTGAGTTGTACTACCAAAGGTACACACGGGTGTTAATCCATTAGTTGCAATGTAGTATTAAGTATGTGTGGTGTTTAGTTTTCCATTCCTACAATATTTCACTTAGAAAAATGGTCTCCAGTTCCATCTAGGTTGTTAAAAAAGGTATTCATTCAACACTATTGTATAATTGAGTAGTACTCCTTTATATACATATACAACATTTTATTAATCCACTCATAGATTGGTGGACACTTTGGTTGATTCCACATCATTGTGATTGCGGCAATAAACATTCTTCTAGGCTGTGTTCAGTGGCCCATACTTATAATCCTAGCTCTCTGGGAGGCTAAGGAGGAAGCATCATTTGAAGTCAGGAGTTTAAGACTTGGCTGAGCAAAGCAAGACCTCATCTCTACTAAAAATAGAAAATTTAGCCAGATGTGGTGGTCTAGAGTCCTAGATATTGGGAAGGCTGAAACAGGAGGATTGCTTGAGCTGAGGATTTTGAGGTTGCTATGAGCCAGACTAAGGCCATGGCATGCTAAACAAACAAACAAACAGACAGACAAAAAGTACTTTTCAAGTGTATGTGCCCTTTTGATAAAATGGCTTTTCTTCCTTCAGGTGAATGCCCACCCAATAGTGTGATTACTAGATCAAATGGTTGGTCAACTTTTTGTTATTTGAAGTATCTCCATTGTGCTTTCCATAGAAGTGTACAAATTCACAGTACTGCCAACAGCGTATAAGAGTTCTTTTCTCCTCATATCCACATGTGCATCTTTTCTTTATATAATGTATTTTTTCAAAAATTATTATAACCTATTTTTAATAGATTTGTCTTTTAGTGTTTCTACTCAAGATAAAAGTGATTTATACACTACAATTACATTGATAGAGTATTCTGTTCTTACCGTAACCAGTGAGTTGTGTACCTTCAGATGTTTTCTTATTGGTCATTAACATCTTTATTTTACAGATTGAAGAACTTCCTTTAGCATTCCTTGTAACATAGGTCTGGTGTTGATGAAATTCCTCAGCATTGTTTGTGTGGGAAATTATTTCTCCTTTATGATTGAAGGACATTTTGATAGGATATATTATTCCAGAGTATGGTTTTCTTCCTTCAGCGCTTTGAATATATGATGCTACTCTTTCCTAGCCTATAAGGTTTCCATGGAAAATTCTGTACCTGGACATATTGGAGCTCATTTATATGTTTTTTTTTTTTCTTTTTTCTTGCTTCGTTAGGACCTTTTATTTATCCATGACTTTTGGGTTCTTTATTGTTAAATGACTTCAGGTAGTCTTATTTGGGTTAAGTCTGCTTGGTGTCTCTCCCTCCTTCCCTCCTCTTTAAGATCAAGAACTTTTAGATAAATTTGAGGGCTACTGTCTAGGTTTTATAGGTATGTTTCATTCTATTTTTATTTTAGTTTTTTTTTTCTTTTATTCTGTTCTGAGTATATGTTTTCAAATAGCCTGTCTTCAAGTTCACTAATTATTTCTCCTTCTGGGTCAATTCTATAGTTGAGAGACTCTGATGCATTTCTGAGTTTGTCAATTAATTTCTTAAGCTTCAGATATTTTGCTTGACTTTTTAAAATTATTTCAATCTCTTTGCTAAATTTTTTTTTGATAGGCTTCTGAATTCCTTCTGTATGTTGTCTTAAAAGTTTGTTCATTATTGAACTTCTTTAGGACAGCTAGTTTTAATTCTGTGTCTGAAAGGTCACATACCTCTGTTGGTACAGGACTGGTCACAAGTACCTTATTTAGTTTTGTGGGATCATATTTGCCTGAGTGTTCTTGATGCCTATGGATATTCATCAATATTTGGTCATTAAAAATTTACATTTTTATTTCATTTCATTTTTTAGAGACAGTCTCACTTTGTTGCCCTTGGTAGAGTGCCATAGCATCACAGCTCACAGCAACCTCTAGCTCTTGGGCATAGGCGATTCTCTTGCCTCAGCCTCCTGAGTAGCTGGGACTACAGGTCCCCACCACAATGCCTGGCTACTTTTTTGTTGCAGTTTGGCTGGGACCAGGTTCAAACCTGCCACCCTTAGTATATGGAACCAGTTCCCTACTCACTGAACAACAGGCACTGCCCTACATTTTTATTTTAATCTTTCTAGTCTGTAGTTGTTTAAACCCATCCTTTCTGAGAAGGCTCAGTAGATAGTCAGATGGAAATGAATGTTATGATCTAAATGTTTGGTCACTAAAGCCATATCAGCACTGAAGGTGTTCACAGACTAGTACTGTTATGACCCTTATAGACTTCGGTGGCACTACCTTGGAGAACTGGGGTAAGATGTGTGAGAATCCCCTAGTTTCCCAGACAAAGTCATTTACTTTCTGTACTGGCCTGCTGGTACTGGGAAGGATTAACCTGCTGGAGTTGGGAAGGATTGACTTTCTTATGGCCGTGAGTACCAGGTCACACCTGAAACCAGCCCAGTCTTGCCCAAAGCCAGAGGTAACTATCCCCTGGCTAACTTTGATGTTTATTCAAAGCCCAGTCAAGACTGCATCCTTCCCTTTAGGGCAGCAGGTTTTCTGCAGGCCCAGGGTGGCTCTAGAAATGCCTTCTAGGATTCAAGGTGTGGACTCAGGGGCTTCAGTATCCTTTTTGGTACTTTATTTTACCATGGCTGAATTGGTGCACAAGTTGCACCTCTGAACTCTACCATTTCCTTTCCCCAAGTGAAAGAATCTCCCTCTGCTGTACTCCCTGTAGTGGAAAGAGGTGGACACAGGCACTGGCTTGGCCACCACTGGTGTTATCTCACTGTCTCACTGGGTCACGTGCACACCAATGTCACTTGCTTTGAGCCAGCACATCTACAAAAATTGTCCAAGTCCTGGTGCCTTTGTGGTCTGACTGCCTTATGAATTTAATCCAGGCCTGAAACTGCTTTTTCATCAGCTTGTGGTAGGGCTAGATCTCAGGTTTTATAGCAGAAGGGTTCTCTCTGTCTGGGCTGGTGTAAATAATCCTGTCATGTGCACCAGCAGAATTCTGCCCTGTCCTGTGTTCCCCTGTGCCAAGGTGTCCCTGAGTTTCGGTATAAATTCCCATAATCACGTCTCTCTCCCTCCCCTGGGCACACAGATTCCCTATCAACTTAGTGTGCTGGTAAGTCCTGCCAGGGAATAGGGAAGAGGTGGCAAAGCAATGTAAGATTGCCCTAGGTGTCTCTTTCTTTAATATAATGTGAAAACTAAGTAGTCTGATTGTACTCCTGACTTTGGTTCTTCTGAAAGTGCTTGCTTACATGGAGAGCTATTGAATTTATGTTCACATGGAGGGACAATCACTGGCAGTTTCTCTCTGGTAATCTTGCTTTGTCCCTCTCCAATGTTTATTTTGGATTAAGTTATTTGAGAATGCACTAAAAATATGTAAAACAAATTGTAAATTCAATATTTGACTATGTATCAACTATTTCAGGAGCCAGAGCTAGTCTCTTCAAAATCAAACTTATGGAGTTATCAAGTACAGATGTATGTTCAAGTAAATAAGACGAGAGAATCAAAATATTTTTCTAAAAATTTACTAACATCTAAATTATAAAATTACTTAGAGAATCAACAGTGAAGGATGTTTACAAAGCACTGTGGAATTATTTGCAATTTTATTTTTACTGGGTTTTTTTTAAATTTTTTTAAATCCTAACTTTGTACACTGATGCATTTATGGGTTCAGGGTACTAGTTTGATATACAATGTGAAATGCTTACATTTAACTAAGTAACACATCCATCACAATTATACTCATTTCTTAACTGAACTTATGTTTAGGTCTGGAATGACCTTACTTTTCAGATCATATTATACATAAATAAATTAATTAAGAATATGTCCCTGGGCAGCACCTGTGGCTCAAAAGGTAGGACACTGGTCCCATATGCTGGAGGTAGTGGGTTCAAACCCATTCCCGGCCAAAAAATGCAAAAAAAAAAAAAAAAGAATATGTCCCTAAAGTTTTCTTTTTACTTACTTTAATCCATGTTAAGCCTGAGGTGTCACTTGAAAATTCCTTCATTAATAATGAAGCAACTTTTAATTCATAGATAGAAAGATAATCTTTAAATGGGATAAGTTATTCAGGATTTCCTCAGCTTTTAGTAAATGTAACTTAATTTTATAATGAGTAAAGCATGTTTATATACATGCATTTTCATGGCTTCCTACAACAAACATGTTCAAGTGTCTTCTATATCCCAACCTCTTTGCTACACACTAGAGATCTAACAACAGAAAATATTTCCAAACCTCTAGGAGATATGATCTAATAAATAATGAAAACAAGTAATTAGATAATTATTGTATTGTTATAAGTTATAGTGCTGCCGAAAAGCATAAGGACATTGATTGTGGCAGAAATGTAGTATTGGTTATGGAAGGCTTTATGAATAAAGAAAGATATAAACTGAAATAAGAAAGAGAATATTTAAAATGACTAGATGTTACCCACATAGGGATGGGTTGGTGAGAAGAAGGAAGCAATGGAGGAAACATTCTAGGCAGAAGAGATTGAATGCGCAAAGGTGACCAGAAACCTACAGTGTCTTAACAAGTAAGTTATTTGTATGGTTACATGTAAAAGGTGAGGTTGAGTTGCAAGATAGAAACAAGATGAAGCTGGAGAGATCATGGGAAGAGATTTCAGCAATGTCAAGTCTCTCCCATTAAAAAATTTGGATTTTGTGTATTGAATAATAGCACAACAATGGAGTATTGTAAGAAGTGAATGACATCATTAAATTTGGGATTATAAACAATAATTGTTGCATTGTTTAGAATATTGTGAAGATAAAAGAAAACACTCAGTTTTAGAGATTTAGAAATAAGCTAGTTGAAAGATAATACATTAGATACAACAATGAACTGGGAGTGAAGCTGAAAAGTTTAGAAATTCCTAGGACATGATACACACATTTCCTAGTAAAGAAGTCAGCTACAACATTTGGATGGGTAGGGAGAATAAAAGAAAGAGCAAGTAAGAGGAACAGTTTTATGAGTTAAGGCAATATGTTCAAATTTGGAAAAGGTGATTTACAGAATATTCAAGAGACGTATGTCAGATTTTTTAATATGTTGGGCTTGACAGCCAATTGATATAGGTGAAAATAAAAATCATACAGTTTGTGAGACTGCTTAATCCTTGATACAATAGGAAAGAGAGAAGGCCTGGATACACCAATGTGTACCAACATTTCAAAGGAAATAGATGAAAAGCATGAGTCACTGAAGGAAAATTAGTAGTGTGTGATTTAATAGAAATAAAGTAACAGGTGCAGGCTAAGGCAGGTAGATTGCCTGAGCTCACAGGTTTGAGACCAGCCTAAGACAAAGCGAGACTTCATCTCTAAAAATAGCCAGGCCTTTTATATGAAAGCTATAACCAAATAGCCTAAGAATATGGGGAGGAGGGAGGGAGAAGGGAGGAGGGAATGGGTGGAGGGAGGGGGTTTGGAGGGATCACTTCTGAGGTTTATCTTATAGGGGTACAGGTGAATCTTTCTAAGAGTAGAATGTGAACGTTTGAAAGCAATAACTGAGAAAATGACATGAAGGCTGTGTTGAGCAGTTTGATGGAAGTATTTCAGATTGCATGTGAAAACCCCACACTGTACCCCAGAAGTGCATTAATGTACATAGTTACCATTCAATAAAAAAAAAAAAAGAATAGCCAGGCATTGTGAATTCTCTAAAAATAGCCGAGCATTGCGGAGGGTTCTTGTAGCCCCAGCTACAAGAGGCTGAGGCAAGAGAATCACTTGAACCCAAGAGTCTGAGGTTACTGTTAGCTATGATGCCATGGCACCCTACCAACAGTGACAAAGTGAAACTCTGTCTCCAAAAAAAAAAGAAAAAAAGAAGAAGAAGTAAAGTAGCAGAGGTGGGAGAAGATCAAAGATGCCAAATGAAATGGGCTGAAATTAGATAAGAATATTTGTACAAGTCCAATGTGTATATCAATATCAATCTTGTTAAAAACATTTAATGAGAATGATAATGACAGGAAGGAATTTTGTTTTGAGGGAGAGTGACTGAGAGATAAGGAAATGGACAATAAATTTAAAGGTTATGAAAAAGTGGAAAGAGAGGCCAATGGAAAAAGGAGAGAGTAGAGATGGAGGACATATTTTTTTTAGATTTTTGTATTCATGGTGGATTTTTTTTTCTTTTTTTAATGTGCATTTGGTTTGGTTATTTGGTGAGCTGCTTGGCTGACCGCTTTCTCGGCTGGAAATATTATTTGAGCTTATTTGAAGAGAAAATTATTAAAATGCGAAAAAAGTACTGATCAATGAGACATGGATATTTGGCATAGTGGCATTCTGGGCTTAGCTTCAATGGTGAAAATTAGTATAAGAAATACAATTTGAATTAATTTCTGCAATATTTAAGGATCATAGGAAACTCTGCTATCTACCATATGTTTTATTTTTTTATTTCAGGTTAATGAGAGGGTACAACCAGGTGATAATATTTGAAAATGTTAGATGGAGACCCTATTGTAGTTGTGTCACACATGTAAAAGTTGTGCTGTAACCTCTACATTGTGCCCATTAAGTGGAAGCACACCAACCCCTCATCCTTCCCTCTCCCCTCTCCCATGCTCCCCCACCACTACATTGAATTGAAATGAGTTTAACTCCTCTGTGGCTGTGAATTAGATGGTCTACTGGCTCCATTGTAGTATTAAGTACATTTGGATATTTGCTTTTCCATTCTTGTGATACAATAATGTGTTTCAACTCCATCCAGATTAATTAATGTAAAGTCTCCATCTTTTTTAATAGGTGAATAGTATTCTATGGTATACACATACCATAGCTTGTTAATCTACTCCTGAGTTGATGGACATGTAGGTTGTTTCCACATCTTCATGACTGTAAATTGACCTGCAATAAACAATCTAGTGTAAATGGCTTTATAATAAAATGATTTTTCTTCATCTGGGTAGATGCCTAGTAATGGGATCGCAGAGTCAGATGAGAAGTCTAATTTGAGTTCTTTGAGAATCCTTCTTACTTTTTTCCAAAGAGGTTGTATTAGTTTGTAGACTCATTAGCAGTGTAAAAGTATTCCCCTCTCCCCACACCCACACCAGCATCTGGAACCTTGGGACTTTGTAATGTGGGATAATCTTACTAGGATTAGGTGATATTTCAGGGTGGTTTTGATATTCATTTCTCTGATGATTAGGGGTGATGAGCATTTTTTCAAATGTTTAGTATCCATTCTTCTGTTGCACTGTGATAGGTGGAATTGTTTGCTCTTTTTTTGTTGATTAATTAGAGTTCTCTGTAGATTCTAATTATCAACAGTTTGTCAGATTCTTACCATGCAAATATCTTTGCCCATTCTGAAAGTTGTTTATTTGCTTTGATTGTTGTGTCCTTAGATGTGAAGAAGGGTTCTAAGGAAGTTACAATGAGAATTTCACCCCCAAATCAAAAACTCTCCTGTCCCCTGCAGGTGGGCTGGCCAGTTGGTCCCTACCCATTTCCAAACACTTGCTTTCTATGTTGTATTTTCATAGCTCCAAACCTCCTTTCTGGCTCCTATAGTCTACCACTTCTTCACTGTGCCCCCAAAGTGATGTCCCTGTGTGGGTTCCCCCAGCCAGAGGATTGTGGGACTTTTCCCTGCCTTGCTGCAAGTGATTGTAAGGAGATGATTCTAGTCTGCCATCTTGTTCCACCCCCTGCTATCTAATATTAGCTACCACAATTTTGTGTTAAGAAACAACTTTGAAGACTTGGGTACTAGTCTTGATTCGGAAACTTTGTCACCTTGGCCATGTCAATTCAACTTTGTCTCGATAGTCTCATCTGTGAAAGCCTCTATAATGTATATGTGTGTGTGTGTATACACACACCCCAAACACAGAGGATGCAAAAAATATATCCACTCCCACATACAAAGGGCACAAAAAAATGTATATATTTTTCAAAGGGGGAAAACTATATTAACATTGTAATACTCAATTCACATTGACATCTAAAGTTATAAGAGATACAATATACAAGGTAAATATTATGGGTATATATCACGTATTATAATTTTAATGCAGTTTTTTTCTTTTTAAAAAATGTATATACAGTCTTTTGTACCTCTGTGTGTTTATGTATGAAAACATCTTACACCAATATAATCCTTCAGTAAGCTCAGAGAAAAATATAATCAAATAAACAATGCAAATATTTATTCATATATAAAATATTTATAGAGAAAAATTTCTACTCTTAAACAATATGTATTGTTTTATTTAAAATAAAATCTGAAATTAATATTTCTATTAATTCTTAAGAATGTTTGCTTCTTCCGAAACTAATATATATGTATAATACTGTGTGGAATATTTTGATAAAGAAAATGGCTATAGTAAATCTATATCAAGGGAATGTAAATCTGAATACCTCTTCGAAGGAAAATTCCCCCAAAAATAATCCTGACCTTTGCACTTTTATCAGATTTCAAATACAGTTTTATCAATTTCAAAATACAGTTTGTATATTTTTCTACATGAAGTATTATCACCAAGACACATCTAGAACTTTCTCACTGAGATCTGGCAATGGGGAAAGTTTACAAATGCATTTTCTATTCCTTTTTAATGGGAGCTCTAACTGAGCACCTAGAGAACAAAGGCCTCTGCAATATCAATTTATAATCTGATAAGATGTAATTATAAAAGAGTCTGCCAAACTCTATGAAATCATGGCTAAATATACCACTTTTATGTATCAGGTCTAAATATGTGTTAACAACTTAATTACCATCTTTTTTATTATAGCTCCATTTTCATTTTCAGTTTTCTGTTTAAAAGAGAAAACTATTTTAAATTTCACATACATGTATGAGACATAAAATGTTTAAATTCTCTTAATTTTTTTAAGTTTTTAAAATTTATTTCAGTATATTTTGCAGGTAACATGTTTTTGCTACATACTTTGCTTGTATAAATTTTTTTTAAATTTATTTTTTATTAGATCATAATTGTGTACATTAATTCTATCATAGGATACAGTGTGTTGCTTCCATATGCAGTCTGGAAAACTCTCATCCAACTGGCTAACATAGCCATCATGTCTTTCTAATAATTGTTGTGTTAAGACATTTATATTCAACCTTTAGACAGATTCACATGTACCCTAATAGGATAAATTATAGGCGTGATCCCCACAATATCATTCTCTTCACCCATCCTTCCCCTTCCCCTCCCCCCTCCCCTTTCCCTGTAGTCTAGGGCTCCATTAGGATTGTAGCTTTCCTAAGATAGCTAACAATTAGTTTCATAATAGTGTTGAGTACATTGGATACTTTTTCTTCCATTCTTGAGATACTTTGCTAAGGAGGACATTTTCCAGCTCCATCCGTGTAAACATGAAGGAGGCAAGGTCTCCATCTTTCTTTGTGGCTGTATAGTATTCCATGGTGTACACATACCACAATTTATTGATCCATTCATGGGTAAATGGGCACTTGGGCTTCTTCTATGACCTCACGCTACCAGACATCAGACTATATTATAAATCAATAGTGATCAAAACAGCATGGTACTGGCACAAAAACAGAGAGGTAGATGTAAGGAACAGAATAGAGAACCAAGAGCTGAACCCGGCTACTTACCACTATATGATCTTTGACAAGCCAATTAAAAACATTAAATAGGGAAAAGATTCCCTATTCAACAAATGGTGCTGGACGAACTGGCTAGCAACATGCAGAAAACTGAAACTGGACCCACATCTGTCACCATAACTAAGATAGATTCTCACTGGATTAAAGACTTAAAACTTAAATTTAAGACATGAAACTATAAAAACATTAGAAGAAAGTGTAGGTAAAACTCTTGAAGAAATAGGCCTGGGCAAAAATTTTATGAGGAGGACCCCCCCCCGGGCAATTGAAGCAACATCAAAAATATACTACTGGGACCTCCTCAAATTAAAAAGCTTCTGCACAGCCAAGAACACAATAAGAAAAGTAAGTAGACAACCCTCAGAATGGGAAAAGATATTTGCTGGTTATGCTTCCGACAAAGGTCTTATAACCAGAATGCACAGAGAGCTCAAGCATAGTAGCAAGAAGAGAACAAGTGATCCCATCGCAGGGTGGGCAAGAGACTTATAGAGAAACTTCTCTGAAGAAGACAGATGCATGGCCTACAGACATATGAAAAATGCTCACCATCCTTAATCATCAGAGAAATGCAAATCAAAACCACTCTGAGATACCATCTAACGCCAGTTAGATTAGTCCATATCACAAAATCCCAAAATCACAGATGCTGGCAGGGTTGTGGGGAAAAGGGAACACTACTACACTGCTGGTGGGAATGCAAACTAATACGTCCCTTTTGGAAAACCATATGGAAAACACTCAGAGATCTAAATATAGATCTACCATTTGGTCCTGTAATTCCGCTGTTAGGTATATACCGAGAAGACCATAAATCACGCTATAATACAGATATCTGTACCAGAATGTTCATTGCAGCCCAATTCACAATTGCTTGTATAAATTTTAAGTCAAAATTATAGGTATGTATGCCTCTCACTTAGAAAGTTTGCAGTGTACCCATTCAGAGTACCTGCTGGGTGTACCAAAGTCAGGTACTTTGAGTGGGTATGTCGCACACTTTCCAAGTGAGAGACAACCTATAAAAGTGCAAAGGTCAGGATTATTTTTTTGGAATTATTCTTCCTCTTCTCCCCCCAGTCCCAAATTTTATTGAGTTTTGCTTCCCTATGAGAAGATACCAGTTGGTTTCAATTTCAATAGTTTCAATTTACTATTCAGTACAGGTAATATTTGTTTTTTAATTCTTGTGATAATTCACTTAGAAGAATGGTCCCTAATCTCATTTGGGTTGTTATGAAAGATACTAGGTCACCATCATTTTTATAGCTGGATAGTATTCCATAGTATACATATATCATATTTTGTTAATCCATTCGTATATTGATGGGCTCTTGGGTCCATATCCTTGTGTTTGTGAATTGTGCTGCTATGAATGTTGAGTGCAAGTGTTTTTCTAATAAAATGTCTTTTTTTCTTTTGGGTAAATCCCTAGTAGAGTTATTGCAGGACTTAATGGTAGGCTCTAAGTTCTTTGAGGACTCTCCATGCTATTTTTCATAGAGGTTGGAGAGTTTGCATTTCCACCAACAGTGCATGAGTGTTCCTTTCTTTCCACATGTATTCCACCATCTGCTGCTTTAGGACTCTATGATATAAGCCATTCTCACTGGGTTAAGTGATATCTCTGTGTAATTAGAGGTGTTCAACATTTCTCATGTGTTTGTTGGCCACCAGTATGTTTCCTTAGAAAAGTTTTGGTTCATGTCTCTTGTCCAACTTTTATTTTTTACTATTTATTTATTTACATATTTTAGAGACAGAGTCTCACTCTATCACTCTTGGTAGAGTGCTGTGGTATCACAGCTCACAGCAACCTCCAACTCCTGGGCTTAGGTGATTCTCTTGCTTCAGCTTCCTGAGTAGCTGGGACTACAGGCACCCACCACAATGCCTGGCTAATTTTTTGTTGCAGATTGGCCGGTGACAGGTTTGAATCCGCCACCCTTGGTATGTGGGGCTGGCCCCCTACCCACTGAGTCACAGGTGCCACCCCTTGTCCAATTTTTAATGGAGTCATTTATTCTCTTTGTATTGATTTGCTTGGAGTTCTTTGGAGAGTCTGGTTATCAATGTCTATCAAATGTGTAACATGTAAATATTTTTTCCCATTCTATAGGTTGTCTATTTGCTTTGTTGATTGTATCCTTGGCTGCATAGAAACTTTTAAACATGATCAGGTCCTATTCAGTTATTTTTGATGTTTCTATGAATACCATTGGGGTCTTCTTCATAAATTCTTTCCCTGGGCCTATATCTAAAATAGTTTTTAAACACTTTCTTCTAGAATACTTATAGCTTCCTGACTTAGGTTTAAGTCTTTCATCCATTGTGAGTTAATTTTTGTGAATGATAAGAGGTGTAGTTCCTGTTTCAGTCTTTTATATGTGGTTGTTCAGTTCTCCCAGAACCAATGATTGAATAGAGACCTTCTCCCATTGAAGGAGGATTGATAATTAACTTTGCAAAGTCATCCTGGAAAAAGTGTCACTTACTCATAGCTAAATATCAGTATGGTTACCAGCTAGCCAAGGGGAGTAATTCAAAGGTGACCATAATGATATTCAGCAAGAAGGTATATAGCACTTTTTCTAGGATGGGTTCATGAACTTAATTGTCTGACCTATGTTTTTGCTTGCTTAAAAAACAGAATTCAGTTGCCCATCAAAAAAGTAATTCATCATGACCAGGTAGGTTTCATCCCAGAGATATGAGTTTTGTTCAACATATGCAAATCTATAAATGTAATTCACCAGATAAATAGAAGTAAAAACAGAGACTATATGATCCTCTCAATTGATGCAGAAAAAGAGTTTGTCAAAATCTAATACCCTTTCTTGATAAGAACACTTAAGAATATTGGCATAGTTGGGACTTTCTTCACAATAATAGAAGCCAACAATGACAAACCCACAGCCAATATCATATTGAATAGAGAAAAATTGAAAACATTTTCATTAAGAATTAAAACTAGACAAGGATGTCCACTATTGTCACTGCTATGCAACATAGTCCTGGAGCTTAGCAAGAGGATTAGAAAAGAGAAGGAAATCAAGGGTATCCAAATAGGAAAGAAGAAGTTAAACTTTTTCTCTTTGCTGACAACATGATTTCATACCTAGAGAATCCCAACGACTCAACCAAGAGATCCCTAGAATTGATAAATAACTATAACAACATCTCAGGTTAAAAAATCCAGTGCACACAAATCAGTAGCGTTAATATATGTAACAACAGTCAAGCTGAGACTCAAAACAAAGTCACAATACCCTTCACAGGTATTCAGAGAAATATGAAATATTTCAAAGAAAATGAAATAACTTGGAATATTTAACAAAGGAGGTCAAGGATCTCAATAGCAAGAATTTGAAAACACTAATAAATTGCAGAGGATTTAAACAGATGGAAAAACATCACACTTTTGGATTGGTAGAATGAATTTCGTTAAAATGTCTATACTAATTAAAATGATCTACAGATTCAATGCAATTCCCATTAAAATACCACCATCATATTTTGCTGATCTTGAAAAAATAGGTTTATTCTTCATATGGAATCAAAAAAGACCCCAAATAGCTAAGGGAATTTTATGAAATAGGAGCAAATCTGGAGGCATCACTTTCTAGACTTCAGATGATATTACAAGGATATATTAAATAAAACAACATGTTTTATTTGGCATTAAACTAGAGACAGATATTTGTCTCAAAACAGAGAATCCTTAGCCAAGCGTTGTGATGGGCACCTGTTGTCCCTGCTATTTGAGAGGCTGAGGTAAGAGAATCGCTTAAGCCCAAGAGTTTGAGGTTGCTGTGAGTTGTGATGCCACAGCACTCTCCCCAGGGTGACAGCTTGAGACTCTGTCTCAAAAAACAAAACAAAACAAAAATAGAGAAATCAGAAATGAAAACATTTAAATTCCAAGTGCTTTATAATAGTTATATAGAAAAGAAATGTGATCCTGGACACTGTTAAAAATAGGAGTAGTTAGATAAAATATAAAGCCAAAAATCTATGTTGTTTATGTATAAAATATATGTTTTTAAACATATAACTTCTATAAATATAAAATATATGTTATAAACATTTATATGTTAAAATATATGTCATAAACATTTAACTTTTATAAATAATAATACATGGAAACATTTTAAAATATTAATGGTAGATTGAAGTCTTAAGTTTATTTATCATGAGATTAATGGTCTTAGACTTGTATACTGCAGCATACAAGGCACATTTCTTTCACTAATGATATGTAAAGAATCTACTATCTATTCTTAATTTTTGAAGCCCATGTACATAGTTTATTTATAGAAATACGGCCAAAAAAGTCTGGCAAAGTCATCAGTGTCAAGTGTGTTTTTATACAATGATGTTACTGTAATGGTCATTAACCATTTGTGATAACCATTTTAATGGCCATTTACATTTATTGAGTGTATTTTCTTTATTAATCCTCATAATCTTTATGTATTTATTAATTCTCATAACCTCTTTATGAATTCCATATTACTTTCATCGCATTAACAATGAAGGAAGGTAACGTTTTGAGAATCCATAATCATATAACAAATATATTGCAGAGTGATGTACTAAGTCCAGAGTTTGTGGATATAACCGTCATCCAAGCCTATCATTCCTCAATACAGGCAAGATAAAAACAAAAGAGAGCCTCAAAAGAGAGCTGGATAGGGGGCTTGGTTTTTCCTTTGGTCATATCTCATTCATTTTAAATTGAGAATATACTGCCCTCCAAACATCTTCATTCATCTCTTTTTTTCAACTGTTATCACTCTTGCAGTGATGTGCCTCCCTGAAGTATCAACAACTTTTCTTTTGAGCACACCTCTCTTTTATTCCTCAGGTATTAACTGCCCCTCTGATCTCACTCTTTAATTTCTTTCTTTCTTTTTTTTTTTTTTTAGAGACAGAGTCTCACTTTCTCACCCTCGGTAGAGTACTATGGCGTCACAGCTCACAGCAACCTCCAACTTCTGGGCTTAAGCAATTCTCTTGCTTCAGCCTCCTGAGTAGCTGGGACTACAGGCACCTGCCACATGACTCAGCTATTTTTTTGTTGCAGGTTGGCTGGGGCTGCGTTCAAACCCACCACCCTCAGTATATGGAGCCGGTGCCTCTCTCTTTAGTTTCAAACTCACATAGAGAGGCATGTACTGAACATCTCCACTTATGTGTGAATAGAAATGGTCTCAATCAACTCCCCATGTTCAAAACAGAATTTTTCAGATTAATTTTCAGATCTACCACGCCTGTATACCACATCTCAATAAAAGGCAGTTACATTTCCCTTGCACTCATCCTAGTAAATTACTAATTCTGAAAACTCAAGGTTAAGAATATTTTCTAAATCCATCTTCTCCTTTTCATCATATCCTTCCTTGTACTTTTGCCCAGGCTCGTGGCCTTTTATAATAGATTATGGCTAGAGCTACCTTACTTGTCTCTAGTATTGTCGTACACTTGTCCAGGTCATAATCTACATTAGAATGGTTTTAAAACCCACATATCTGATCGTGTTTCTTCACCACTAATGTCCCTCTAAACCTTCTGGATTCCACTTGTATCATCGGGGTTCTTTCAGAGAAGCAGAACCAATAGAAAATAAATACACAAAATAGGCAGCTTATTACAGTATTTGCTCTGATACAGTTGCATGAACTGCTTGAAACATGAATGTGTGGCTGTTGCACCTGTGTTTGGTGCTGGGCTGGAAGTCAGCAGAGCTCCTTCCTGGAAAGCAGGAGAGAGTGAACACAACTGAAATCCAAAAGGGTGAAGTGGAACCTCTGTGGAATTTATACATGTGGCACATGTCTAAATTCTTCACTCTTGCCAGTCCTCCAACAGTTCTGCAGGTGATCTGAACAGAAGCTGGCATTCTTTTTCAATTCTAAGTATAGCCTGGGAAAACTAAAGAAGGACATCTTTTGGAAGCTGGGGAACCAGTAAATTGAACAGCTGCATCAGGCCAACAAAGTGAGCCCACAGATCAACAAAAGCTGGTCTAAGCCGCAGGCACCTGATCCTAACTAATCTTTCATAAGCATGATGGCTGCTTCCACTTTTGAGCTTTCTAAGTCTCACACAACTTTCTCTTGAGAGCAAATACTCACCCAAAAACATACTTAGAAAGGGATTCAGGGTAACGTAGTTCCATTCAAGCTCTCTTGCTTCCATTCTTGAGCTATGTTATTTTCTTTGCCTGAAAAACCTTATTTCTCATTATTTACCTTTCAAGATTCAGACCAAATCTCATAAACTCTAAAAACCTCAGACTGAATATGTACTTTTTCTATATTATCATTGTGCTATAAACATATAATTATCATAGAACTTCTAACAGCAATATTAACTGTATTTTTTTTCACTAGAACAGGCAATATTGGAAAGCTAGGATGATCTGTTTTATTTTTAATTTAAAAATTAATTGCAATGCATGACATGGAGTAGCTGTCAAAAAAAGTCATAAGGAAAAATCCTCCTTAGGTAACTGTTCAGAATTTTCTTAATAGCTATACAAACTCAGTGAGTTCTTTTCACAGGAGTTAATGTAATTAAAATAATAAATGAAGTAAATCTGGTTTTCAACAGTTCAAGTTAAAATAGAATTGAGAGACTACACTAATTTGTCATCTGTATAAGGCCCAGTTTTACATATCTATTATTTTAATTAAACTTGTCTTTTTTTTAGTCTTCATGATAAATTAATAAATTAAGTGTATGTCATTTCTTATTAATAAAATTGCGGCTCTAAAAATAGGATAAAATAGTATGCAGGTTTTTTATTAAAATTAAGTAATACTATCTTCAGGAACAATATACATAAAATGGGCTTTATCTCAGTATCGTATCTCATTTTAAAGTGTATGTGCTATAACATGGAATGTGTCATCATTTTAAAGTAAAATGTTATCTTACATAGTTGTGAATCCCCAAATCAAATCTCTAGATTCTCTTTCTAATTAACTGATAGCCATCCTTGAATTAATCACTTACATTATTTTAAAGGACTTCTCAAACATTTAAAAATCTTCTTTCCTGCATTTTCTTCTTTGGACTAGATTTTCAGAATGGTTATCAAAGGGCTAAATAGACAAAGCTAAGTTCAGTAACATTTTGATATAGGTTGGGCACTGAGCAATTAGTTGGGCTTAAACATTGAGGTTCAGAGGCATCAGAGGTATTAGGGCTGGTGGTTCCTAGGAGCCTAGAATCAATTCACAAACCACTGAGTATAGCCATAATGCAAAAACAACATCAATCAAAGTAATCAAAGCCCAAATCTGAAGCCAAGACTTGGGCTTGGAGTAGGAATCTGAAAACATGTAGAAACTAAGTTAGGGTTGGTATAAGTCAAGAAATGGCACAGGGTCTGGAAAGTAAGGTAATTTGTAAGGAAATTTTTACAAATGTCAATCTTTTAAACTGTTGGGCTTAAAGGATCACGTGAATGGTGTATCAGACTTGTTCAGATGTTGGATAGATGATGATGCTTACAGCTATAATCAGTGTACCATGTATTTAATGCTATCATATTGGAATAACAAAGTCTTGCTATTTAATAATAAGAAATTTCATCACATTTATCCTTGACCAGATAGATTTTATATACAATGACTGAACTGATTTTTTAAACTTGGCTGAGCTTAGCATTTCTTCTAGTTTAAATGATAAATGAGATATTAGGTGTTTTCTTTACATCATTCTTTCTCAATCAGTAACAACTAGTAAACATATTATTTTCTGAATTATCTTACTATTTATTACATCATTTTATATATAATACTAGTATGCGCAATTTTTTTAAGTTTCTTCCCACGTATCTTTAGTGTCCCTTAATAGAAATCTCAAAGTTAAAACTGACTTAGTATACATTTTCCTTAAAAGACGAATATAGTAATTCAATAAATAAAGCTACTAAGGTAAATTTTTCAAAGAGTAATTTTTTTTCCTATAAAATTCATAAATGATGGAAATCACTGGTAATTCTATTGGAGATCTGTAATTCACCAACAACTCTGTGATAAATTTGCATGGGTTAATCAGATGTAAAGAAAAAAAAGAGAAAAAACCCAATATTCTAATACTACTGAGCAATTTTATGTTATTTATTAATTAATTGACTACAATATAACCTATTTGGAATTAAAAATAAATTGTTAAGATCACAGAACAAAAAAGTGAAATAGAAGAGAAACAATGAAAACAAAGTAGCTGAATTAAGATGTCAGAAAACCTGGTCCTAATTCTGCAACTCATGTAAATGATCTCCTTTTTTAGTTATAAAACAAAGTTTGAGTAGAACGATCCCTAAGGATACTTTGAGAGCCTTAGCAGTACTCTAAGCTAAAACTCTTTAAATTGGCCAAGGTATTATAATTCTTATTTCTATATGGAGAGAACAAGCAAAGATCTATGGTATTTTATATGTTTATTGCGCAGGAGACACAATAATTTGGCAGTTTATAAAAGTGTTCCATTTAACTATAAGAAACCTTGTGCCATAGAGCTTCAGTTTGTGACAGGCCTTCACACAGCACTGCTCCCTTGCCTCATGCTGGGTAATTGGTCCAGCGCTGACTCAGAGGAAAGATCACCACCTACTGTATCACCCGTATCACTTCCTGTAGCACCTGGGTTTTTCTTGGAATGTTTCCATACAACTGTATATCATATCTGACCCTGACCTGTTCACAAGGCCTGATAAGATCATAGCCCGGGGTACAGAGGCAGCAGGCCATGGATGTATGAAAGCAGGTTGTTATTTTTTCTGATAGTTACGTAAAGGGTGATTTAATCACTGGAGTGGCCACTAACATATGACCAAATGGGATTTCTTGAAACACAGAATTTCCTTAATGGTTTCCTGGTTGTAAATGAACTCACTATTTCCCATTAGGATTGATTTTCGTCACAAGCCTTAACACTCCAGATACTTATAAATTCTTTTTTTTAAATGTGCTGGGAATGAATGGAAAATTACAAATTGTCTAAATTCTGTGTACAGGAAGTACAAATAAAAGAGAAAATGATGTCCAGGACGTAGGAAGTACATTTAACAGAATTTGACAAGATGAACTATTCCTGTACTGTTGCTGATGTTTTGAGGGAAAGAGTCACAGAAAGGAAATCTGTATTCTACGGTACATACTTTTAACATTGCTTCTACATGTTTGTCAAGATCATGATCCCTAATAAGTAGTTAATGAACTGAAAGTTACCAAAATGTAACACACAACATTCTTTAAAATTACAAATATTTAAAGTGTTTTAATACTTCAAGTTTAAAATCTTCACCATGTAAAACATCTAAGTTTTATGTTGTTTTCAAATATTTGGTATTCTCTTTTTATAGAAGAATAAATAAAAACTAAAATTAAAACGTCCTCATTTTGTACCCTTTTATCTATTTCTTTTATTAGACATGCAGAGTATCCTTCTCTTTTCCTTTTGGTTACTTGAGAAAACTCAAACCGGACAGGATGGGACAATATCGATGTCCTTCAAGAATGTTTACCCAGAACACTGTGTAATTAAACACATTGAATTTGTTATTTCTTGCAGTAGAAAGAGCAATACTAGGGGATAAGGCCCAACCACATTACAGAAGGTAATCTGCTTTACTCAGTCAGCTGATTTAAATGTTAATCATATCCCCCAAACAAAATAACAACAACAAAACTTCACTGCAGTATCTAAACTGGTGTTTGAGTGAGCAACTGGGCCTCTAGCCAAGCTGACACATGACTTCAGCCATCACAATAGGTAATTACGGGCTTTCTCAGTAAGCGAGTATTGGAAAGAACCCATTAAAAGATTTTGAGGGCTTGGTTGAGTGATTTAGGAAAAGGTTTAAGGAAGTAGCAGAAGTGGGGGAGATTTGCTCTACATTGGATGTTGTGAGAAGGTGGGACAACTTTATGATTGGTATTTTAACATACTTTATAGGAAGAGGAAAGTAGAATGAGGATAAAGTTGTTTGGTAAAGAAGAGTGAACAGTCATGCATGTATCTAAATCAGGGGAGAGTGTGGTATTTTGTGGTTGGCCCAGGGACTGTCCTGTTTTTGTCTGGGGTTAGACCAAATTACGAACTGGGCTTGATTTGTCCCACATTATCACAGACTCAGAACAACCCTTGTCTGGGGTTGGTATTTTTATGAGCTTATTTTTGTAATAACACTGCCTGGTTGTGAATACCAGTCCAGATTCTGGATTTCTTTTTTCTTTTCTTCCCCCTACCCCTGCTCGTTAGTGATAATTTGGCTTTCTCTGCCAAACTGCACTGGGAAGCTTATGTTCATCTTTGGTTTGGTTTTAGCTGTACTCTCAAAATTGACATTTTAAAAGTAGGAATATTTTTATATGTTATATGTAACCTGATATATGAGAAAAATATTTTGGTTTACAGCCTTACCGTCTACAATGGTTTGAATGTGTTCTTTGAGGACTTAATCCCCAGTGTAAACAGCATTAAGAGGTGATTTCTTCGGGAGGTGCTCGGAGCCCTCATGAACGGATAAGCATTGTTACTGTAGGAGTGGGCCTGTCATAAAAGGCATTCAGGCTCTTGTCTTCCCTAGCTCTCACCCTCTCCTGCCCTTCTGCCATCGGCCATGGGTTAACGTAGTCAGGTGCTTTCTCCAGATGTAGGCGGAACACTCTTGGACTTCCTAGCCTCCAGAACCATGAGCCAATAAATATCTGTTCTTTATAAACTCTCAAGTATCAGTCATTTGTTACCATAGCACAAATAGACTAAGACACCCTCTTTCAGCTTTTCCCAGTCTATTACTACCCCTACGGTGTCTGTCATTATTCCCACAAGTACCATTGCAAATAAGCCCCTACCACCAGACTTAATAGAATAGGTACAACTTTATTATTTGTATAGAGATTGTCCGTTGCTGACTCAGATTCACATTACTCCTTTTAAGTTTCCTTTGCTCAGACAAGAATTTCCTTTTCTCAATGACTCTCAGTTGGTGTTTGATAATCCGTGAGACTCGACTCAAATACACTTAGGAAGGCCAAAGAGAAGTCTACTGGACAGTTATTCTCTGGAAGTAATTACAATTTACAGGAGTTCTCAGCAAGTATTTGAGAACCAACCACTTCACTGTGCACAGTGGACCAACGGGTGCCTTTCATATATCCTGAGAAATACAGTAGTTTACCTGTAAGATTTTAAAACTGGCCCACTTTTTTTTTGTTTGTCTGTTTTGTTTTTTTTTTCTCTACATTTTTTTTATTAGATCATAATTGTGTACATTAATTCTATCATAGGATACAGTGTGTTGCTTCCATATGCAGTGTGGAAAACTCTCATCCAACTGGCTAACATAACCATCATGTCTTTGTCACAATTGTTGTGTTAAGACATTTATATTCAACCTTTAGACAGATTCACATGTACCCTAATAGGATAAATTATAGGCGTGGTCCCCACAATATCATTCTCTTCACCTGTCCTCCCCCCTCCCCTCTCCTCCCCCCTCCTCTCCCCCCAGGGCTCCATTTGGATTGTAGTTTTCCTAAGATAGCTAACTATTAGTTTCGTAATAGTGTTGAGTACATTGGATACTTTTTCTTCCATTCTTGAGATACTTTGCTAAGGAGGACATTTTCCAGCTCCATCCATGTAAACATGAAGGAGGCAAAGTCTCCATCTTTCTTTGTGGCTGTATAGTATTCCATGGTGTACATATACCACAATTTATTGATCCATTTATGGGTCGATGGGTACTTGAGCTTCTTCCATGACCTAGTGATTGTGAATTGGGCTGCAATGAACATTCTGGTACAGATATCTGTATTATAGCATGATTTATGGTCTTCTCGGTATATTCCTAATAGAGGAATTACAGGATCAAATGGTAGATCTATATTTAGATCTCTGAGTGTTCTCCATATGGTTTTCCAAAAGGGACGTATTAGTTTGCATTCCCACCAGCAGTGTAGTAGTGTTCCCTTTTCTCCACAACCTGCCAGCATCTGTGATTTTGGGATTTTGAGATATGGGCTAATCAAACTGGCCCACTTTTGTACTTTGTGCTGAGATCTTCAAGGCCTCCTTCTCTGACGTTCCATCTTCAGTGTCTGAACCTTTTCTCCTCAGTTTTTCTTTACATCTTTATGAGGCTCAATTCCTACATTCTATTCTCTGTTTCCCAAATCTTTAAAGTGGCCATGATTTCTTGACTGAAGCTAAATCAATCCATTACCGGCATTACTACGCTGTTTTCAAACAGATTCACATTTTCACCTTGATTTATGCGAGTCCCTGCCTGTAGCATGTATTGATAGTGTAGTAAATAGGTCGTGTGGCAAACCTGCCTGCAAAATGACATTTGTACTTCCAAAGAAGATAAATAAAATATTTCATTCAGATGCTATTACGTGTAGTGTCAATGTAAGTATGATTTTGATATTCATTAAGAATTAAAAGCACAACAGATAAAATATATAATTTAAATTATAAATATTCATACACAAAATACATAGATGTAAGGTGGATTAGATACACACTTGAATTTCACTTACTCAATGCACTCGACCTACATAGCAGTCAAGGTTTACATTCAGGAGGAGAGAATGCACAGAAGAGAGAAAACTTAAAAAATTGACATAATGAACTCAGGAAAGCTAAATCTTAAAGCAGCGGTGGACAAGAAAAAGGCCAGTGTTGTACTAGCTATGGTGGTTAATAACGCAGAATCCCCCAAATCCCAGATTCAATGCCCCCAGGTAACTCTGGCCGTGGCCTCTATGAGAAGAGGGTGTTAGCAGAGGGAGGACTTTGAGCAGGAGGACTTATTTACAGAAAATGTGTGGCAGGATTTCCTCTCCCTTTCTTTTGTATTAAATAAGTGCTCTTCAAAAATGCTTGAAATCTTAATACCTGCTTATATTGGTTAGCATAGAATAAGTGACACACGGAAACCAAGAAAAATAAGAAGGGAAAAAAATGTTTCACCCAGACAGAATATAGAATTTGCTTAATAAATCCTTATGTGCGTCAAAATTGTTTTTGTGTGTCGTATTGTTTCCATCATGGTATTACGGCATCTGAAAATGCATTCAAAGCTGTTTTAATTTTAATAGAAAATTCCCCTAAAGTTTATTAGTAGGAGAGACAAACCATAGAACTTTGTTAAAGCTTTAGTAGAGGTGGGATGTATATGAGAAAGATGTGTCCGGATGATCTGAGGGGCCCCTCCTCTCCTTTTCAGCAATCTGGGAGTGGTCTTAGGCAAAAATCAAATTCAATTAGGCTTATTTTCTCTGCTCCCTTTACTTTCTGCTCTTTGCACAGTTCTCTCCCATTTTCCTCACAGCCTATGCACCACACTTGCTCTGGGACTTGTCAGAGACTTTCTGGTTTTGAAGTTTGAACAATAATAATCCTGCAAGGCTGCCATGGAAAGAGACATTTGCACCTAACACGAGTGCCCTCTGTAGTTCCTACCCAAACTTACCTGGTTGTCCTGAGGATCAAGGTTTTTGAAGTTCCTACTTTTCTGTACAGGTTTGATTAAGTTTTACAACAGATTTCTGTGTTGTCCTTTTAGAGATAGTTGACTCCTAATCCCCAAGGGAATAGATCGTAGTCTGCTCAGTATTACAGTAATGTCGTCTTACAGATTTTCAGCATTCTGATATTAGCAATTATACCACATTCATCTCCATGTACACGTTTCTCTCCACCAGTGTTTTGTAACTACCCAGTACTCAGATATATGTGGAATTGATTTGAATTCAACATAATGAAGAGTTCTACAGAAATTTTTGGAAAAACTGATGCTTGACACCTGTCCTTTTGATCAATTTTGATTAATTTGCAAGCTATTTTTTGGCTGCTTTCCTGGTCCATTTCAGTCTGTCCAAGGAGACAAATGTGGCATATGATCTGCTTGGGTGATTCATTCATACACATTTCCCCATGCCCACCAATCTTTTCGCAATACTCAGCCCCACTGTGCCCTTTGGACTTGTTTTTCTCCTTGACCTGATCCTGTTTCCTTCTTACTTTCTGCGAGGTACATGAACTGCCTCCTGAACTCATTCTTTGTGGTGTTCCATTTATTTCCTTCTGGGAAATTCTGTGTTCATTTGGCATCAGCAAAAAAATGAACACAATGAGGCAAACCGCATGATAGATAGTTCTGTGGTTAATGACATGTCGTATATGAAGTGCTGGATATTATGTTGTTTGTGAGGGCACATTCTCAAGGGAAATTGCTACTCTGGTTGAAGGGCAGTTAATAAATATGGATATGGTGTTGCCTTCTGCCGTGAAACTAACATCCCTCACTGTGTCTGTTAACAATTTCTCTTTGCAAGGACACCGAGAGAAGCACTGGGAGGGAACACTTGCTTCAGTGGGGTTTGTCCGTGTTTTCCTTGGGAAAGCAAGAGTTCCAGGAAGTTTGATAAGATTGTCATTTCCTATTGAACTGTCGTGACGAACTTAGGGTGATACCATCCCGGATGCAGGTGTCCAGGTCAAAGGAAATAAAAGGAAAGTTCAAAAGCACTCCTCCCATAGTTGCTGATCTTCTATCTCTATTAGGATTTTACGGAAGTTTCTATGTGAGCATATGCGGGAAATTAGGCAAAACCTAAATTGCATGTCAGGCAAATGAAAGAGGTTTAAAAAAAAGATGTAAACCAAAAACTACTTCTCAAAATAAAAGAGGGATTCATGTTTCACTCTACCAGATTTGGCACTGAAAAGTTTTGAGTGGGTATATCTCAGATTAAGTGTTCTTAGTATGATTGGGCTGATAGTTTTATGGACATTTGCATATGTCTAAACTCATTAAATTTACAGTGATTGTATATCAATGATCCTCAATAACATTATTATTTTGAGTAAACTTTTAGAACTACAAATGAATATTCAATTTTCATTTTTAAACCATCAATTTTATTTTGAAATAATTTTGAACCTCCTGAAAAGCAGCAAGAATAGGGCAGGGAAAATACAAAGAAGTTACTTATACATTTAGCCACAAAGTGTTTTAAAGTTTTGTCTTAATTATGCCCTTTATAATAAAAGTATACAATGCAGAATAATATGTATATTTTTATATACCTGACTCCTTCCTTTTTGGACCTTCTGCAATCTTCCCTTCATTTTGTGACCTTAATATTATCTAAAATTACATGGCTATTGTTTTATAGAATATACCTTTGTCTGGGTTCCTGTGAGGTCTTCTCATGAGTAGATCTAGGTTGTGGATTTTGAGCAGCAATATCTCAGAAGTGACACTGTGTTTTTAATTGCATCCTATCAGGTAGCACTGTGTGTTTTTTGTACCAATACCTGTGTTAACATTCTTCACATAAGTAAGAAGGTGTTAGTTGGATTGCTCCATCCTTTCTCCTTTGTAATTAATAAGTACTTTGTGTGGGGGAAACTTGAAACTCTGTAAATACGTGATTCTTCCTCTTACAGTTATTGATGTCTAGCTGGATTAATCATGGTAGTGTCATATTGTGATTTTTTTCATTTCTTCCACGTGTATTCATTCCAATTTATTTATTTGTTTGCTTATTTATATTAGTATGAACTCACCAATTCCTCTTTTATTCAAGGGACTATATGGATATAATCATATCTAATTAAATGGTTACAATTGAATTATCCACTATTTGGCTTCTGGATCTTTTTATAATATCATACTCCCATTTCTCATTGAGTTCCTGTTTACTGGACCAAGAAGATCCTCCTGGCTCATGTACTTTTTCAGCCCCAGGCCTCACATCAGCTATTTCTATTAACAGTCTCCAGTCCTCTTTAGTGGAAGGTGATATTAAATAATTGAGAAACTAAGTGAACAGTAGACATGTTCAGTATTAATAAAGAATTCCAATACCAAAGCCCTCTAACATTTGAACCTTCACTGTAGGAGTGGGAAATCTGGCTCTTATTATCTTTGCTTTATTTACATGTTTTCCAAATCCCTTATGTATAGCTAATCTTCAAATCTACCAAGCTGACCTCAACACTTCTCTCTGACACACAGCCTTTTCCTGGCTACCATTACTGGCCACCCTCTGGCTACACTCACTCCTCTATCTGTATTACTTGCCCCAAATAATATTTTTTGGAAGAGAAAAGATGAGGGTTGTGTTGAAGAGAGGAAAGAGTGAGATCAGGAGAGAAAAGAGAGGGAGAAGAAGAGGAATAGAGAGGAAAAAATGATAAAGGATGAATCAGAGGAAATAACGTTTGAAACTACGTATAATCTTAAGATCGATTGAAACATTTCTGACTGAGGTTGAGGTAACGAGAATAGAGGTGTTTTTTGTTTGTTTGCTTGTTATTATTCTGTTCTACATTTGCTAATTGAAAATCTGCCATAACAAAAATGGCTAAACTGCACAAATAGTACTATTTTACGAAGTGGATTTGTATTTTGAACATCTTTCAATATTTGTTCATAGAAACAAAGCATATTTACAAAACTTATTCCTTCTGTCTCAGGATGAATTTCTTAGGTGTGGCATTTTATACTTAAGAGATCTTTTAGAGTGCAAATATCTTTTTTTAAAAAAATAATATGTATTACCAAAGCCCCAACGTCTCACTGGAAATACAGCTTTACATGATTCCATTATCTCCCACTGGCAAGGTCTTAGAAATAATGACACATTCACTAGTATTTAATAGACACATGATAAGCACAAGCTCCAGTCTGATCAGACAGTGAACTAAATATAAAAGGAATGCTTTGCAAAGTGCCATTTAGATTCCGGTGTAATAGAGATGTAATGCATATGTCAAGTTATTGAGTTGTCAACTTAAATAGAAGCCAGTATGTCATCTAGTAATTATTGCTATTTAGGCCTGAGGCATTAGTGCTAATATTAGCATTTGAGTGTTAAATACGCAAAGTACAAAAGGGAAAAGAAGAGATTCTATGAAGTGAACCCTGAAGAAGACAGTATGTTACTAAAGGCCACAATCTATCTTGTAGCTATGTGCTGACTTTTTAAAATTAGAAAAATCTGTAAAAGCATATACAACTCACTTGGGGGAAAAGTATGAGCAGGTATATTTTAAGAAAAGTCTAGAATATTCTTGTTATTCTACATAGGAAAATTGTTTGTGAAAATCATCAGAAGTACATCCAAAATTAAATGGGATGGTTCAGTTTGTAGCTACAATGATTTCTTGACAGCTCTTTTGAACTGCAGGGTTCTCTTAAAACACACACATACACACACACACCACCTTGGAATAGACTCCACATTTAAACTATATCTAAAACTGAGACTCCATGGACATCTCCTGCTTTCCTCCACCCATGACTCAGGTTCATGTTTTACATCGATTTAGCTGGTATAACCACCTTTACTTAGCTCTCCTGAGGTGGTGCCTTTTATAATATCAGAAGTTCTCTATAAAGACTGGGAAATAAAAAGAGACTTTTGAGATCTCACCTGCAGAGGACTGAAGATCTCAGGGAAATGTATAAATGTAAATACACACAAATATAGTACAGACACACAAACATGAATATGAAATCTCTCCTCTAACTGGCTGTGCATCAAAATTAAAAGCACAACTTATTTTTAAGGTCATTCTTTCGAAGAGATAGATTAAAACCTGCTGTCTGTAAATGTACATATGAGCAATCAAAAAAGAAAAGAAAAAGAATAAGAAGAAAAGAAAAAACCAGACTCTCTGGCATCTCTTTTCTGGTCCATTCCTTAAGAACATTAAGTAATAAAAAGATCCATGTGAAGATTAAGATAAAATCTAGCAGGACCAATACTGTCTTTCCTCATTCTCCATGCAGACAACAGAGTCAGCAAAAAAAGACTGAACTATTTCCAGATCCTTTTAAAAACACATACTCTCTAAAGCAGAAGGCATCTTTATGTGACTAGACCACTCTACACACACATGCCACCACAAAGTTGGCCTGAATTTTATTCTAATGGAATAAAACCACAGACTGCAGAACCATGTGCTTTTAGAGGAAAGATTCTGCGTATCTAACAGTAAGCAACACAGGCCAAGAACAGGAAGTCAGCCTGAGCCTTCAAATAGTCAGATGCCTTTGGACTTCAGCTTTTGTGTTATGATTGTGTTATGATATTGTGTTATGATTATGTTATGATAAAATCTGTGACCAGATTTTAACATTGGTAAAGCAGGACACCATTGGAGAGGGAGTGTTCTTAATTAAAAATTTGGTCTATATGGAGCAACAAAAATTTTCATAGAACGCAAAAATAGTATTGTAATATATATTTTTTAATTTCAACATAAGTACAGTTTACAAATATAATACATTAAAAAAAATTATGTATAGGGCAGTGCCTGTGGCTCAGAGGAGTAGGGCACTGGTCCACCTGGGTGATCCAGGAGGGGAGTAGGGAGTTTACATTAGCCTTTTCATTTTCAAATGAAGTTACATTAACCTCTTCATTCCCAAATGGAGTTACAGTAACCTTTTCAGCAGCCGCCTTTTATTCCCTTCCTGCTGTCCTGCTGTTCCCTAGCTTGTTGTGCATTCTTTCCAAAAATCGGGACTTTTTAAAAACACCGTGGAATGTGGGACAAATTGTTAAAAATCAGGAATGTCCCTCCAAAAGTGGGACATCTGGTCACCTTCGTTGTGATGCATCCCACCTCTCCACAGGCCTAAATCCTCTCCTTTCTTCTAGATTCAACTCAACCATTTTTAACTCTAGCAAATATTCCCCTTTGCATCTCAGAAGGCAGGTGCTAAATAGCCTTCTCATTCCTTCCCATAACATTTTTAGTTTGTGCATCTATGGAAAAAAAAATCCCACCCCTTCTATTTAGATATACATCTCCTTCACTAGACTGTACACTTCCCAGTGCAAATTTAATAGTTTAAATTTATTATAGTCCCACAAGAGCCAGTATGTTATGTTTGCATTCCTAGGACCTATCCAATGAACTACAGTTATATTAAAAATGAGACAGATTTAAGCCACAGGTTTTTTCTCAGTCTTTACTGAGCAAAGGCATTTACATTCCAAAGACAGGTTTGGTTAGTTTCCCTCCTTTAGAAAAGAAGGGCGGAATTAAAATCAATCCTCACTTTTATTGCCTTCCCTCCTCTTCTTCCATACCACAAATCCTAAGCCACATGAAAGGGACTAAAGGAGTTGTAACTACAAGTTTGATCTTAATTGGGGAGTGTAATTTGGAGATTGTTTTCTTTTTCCTAAAGAAGAAATCAAAAAGCTTCCCTCAGGCAATTCTCTCCCTGTTGGCTTCCTGGTATTTGAATATATTTCTGCAGCAATAGATATAATTGTTTCGTTATCAATCTCACAGTTCTTGGTCCTTGACTCAGTAGAAATTGGCAGGAGACTGGAGAAGGAATTTATACAGGCAAGACTTTATTAGGGGGAGGAATTTGCTCAAACAAAAGGGAGAAAGTGCTGTTTAGGGAGCAATGAGATTGACTCTCAGAACAAAGGGCTGGGGACTTTTAAGGGTAAGGAAAGTTTGATGCCAGCATTGAAATCATCCTGTGTAGAGGTGGGGTTTGGTTGACAGCTGCCCGTCCATGGATCATGCTTCTTCATACATTGCATGTCTCATTAGCATGGTAAATCTCCACTGTCAGGCATGATTTTTAGCATTAAAATGAGACGAAGGTCTATGAAAGGTCAACTTTGGTCTTCATTTTGGCAGTTTGTTTTGGCTTTGTCTGAGGCCAGCAGATCGCTGCTCCAGTAGTTGCCAATCCTGTTAAAGAAAGCAGAGCTCTCTTCTAGTGAAGCTGGGTGTTAATCATTTTCAAAGCTTTTGTTCAGTAGTGTAAGCAGACTTAAGCTTTTGCTCAAGGCTCAGGCAGGTAGCCAAAGTTCACCTCCAATACTGTCTCATTCTCCCTGACAAGTTTTGGTTTTATCTTCCTCATTCTTAGAGGAATAGGGCATCAGGTCTGTTCTTCTATATCTGCTTTTTGCTGACATTTGGACATTGACCGTATCTATTTTGGGAACTTATAAGAATATCTCACTGCCTGATCTAAAGTAGTGGTGGACTTGGGTCTCTGACCAATGTTTAATGAACCACCCTGGGCGTAGGTCCCGAGAGAGCCTACACATGGTGTTGTTAACCCAAGGAAAGGGGATTCCAGATGCTTAGGCAGGCTGAGCAAGCAATAGAGTCAGGTGCATCATGACAAAGAAATTAAGTCTGTTCATCCAGAAGGGATAAAGAGATTTTTTTTCCTGAGAGAGGAGATTAAGTGAGGTGATGAGTAATAGCAAGATTTTTTTTAATATTATAAAGCTTACTAATATTATGCCCCAATCCAATGTCATCCCACTTACCTGATAGTGGGATGATTTCTCCAGGGAGCCTCATAGGCTTGTGGGGATGGGCTGGCCTTAGCTCACTATTTCAATTGGTCTTTTGGTTGGGAACTTACTGGCTCACAGATGTTGTATGGGTGGCAGAGGCTACCTGGGAAAAGTTAGATGAGATCGACTTTATTCTCATTAGCTATTCCCAGCTAGTGGTCACTTGTAGTTTGACCACTGTTGGGATCACAGAGATCACCTGGTAAGGTCCCTTCTACTTAGGCTGTAATTCTTTTTATGGACACCTTTCTTTCCAGGTTTTAAGCAATATTTGGCCCTTGGTTGGATTGGCAGGGGAGTGTTTGAATCTTGAGTAGCAGCAGGTAATACTTGGTTCCCATATTTTTTACTTATTTATTTACTTTTTTGAATTTTTTCCCTGGGTTGGGTTTGAACCTACCACCTCCAGCATATAGGGCCAGTGCCCTACTCCTTTGAGCCACAGGCACTGCCCTGGTTCTCATATTTTTGAATAACCTATCCAAAATTGGTTACATAGTGCAGGTTTTTACTAAGTTTCTCCAAAGATTTTCCATAAGACATTTTGAAAGGGCTTAATTTTATGTCACTTTTAGAGGCAATTCATACTGTACAGACAGTAATAGGTAGGAACTTAACCCAAGTTCATAAGTCTCCTGGAAGAGATTATTCAAAGCTTGTTTGAATCTATAATTTGCCTTTACAATCTTTCCAGAAGACTATGGATGCCAGAAAGAATGTAGTTGGTAGCTAATTCCTGGAACAGAAGAAAGGACTTGGAGTTATTTTGGCTACGAAAGAAGCTCCATTATTACCCTGGAGATATTAATATGTGTGTGTGTGTGTGTGTGTGTGTGTGTGTGTGTCTTCCCCAATTCCTTTCTTCAATGTTCTATAGCATTTATTTTTATTACTTTTAAAATTTATTTGTTATTTCAAATTAATATGAAGGTATGAATTTTTAGGTTACATTGCTCTCACTTCCAGGGTAAAGTTCCATTTGTAAAAGAGCCCCTCGCCCAGGGGCCATGTTATACACCCTCACAATTAGGTGAGATCCCACCTCATGCTCTCCTTCTTTCTGCTAATGGTCCTCCACCCTTCCCCCTCCTGCCTTCCTCTACCCCCGTACTCGACTATATTTGTATATTAGTGTTTTATTGTTCTTATGTGCATGTATTTGTTTATATATTGATTTCGTATTAGTATGAAGTACATTGGATATTAATTTAACCATTCTTGTTACTTATTTTACTAAGAAGAATGTATTTTAACTCCAGGTAAATGTAAAAGATATAAAGTCTCCATCTTTTTTAATGTCTGAATAGTCTTCCTATATATACATATAGCACAGATTTTGATACATTCATGGGTTGATAGGCACTTACGTTGCTTCACGATTTGACAATTATAAATTAATCTGCAATAAATATTCTGGTACAAATGTCTTTCTGGTAAAATGATTTTTGTTTTTTTGGGTAGATACCTAGTAATGGGATTGTAGGATCAAATGAAAGTCTACTTTTAGATCCTTGAGGATTCTCTGTACTTTTCTCCAAAAAAGGCTGTATTAGTTTTCATTCCCACTGGCAGTGCAGAAATGTTCTTTCTCCCCACATCTATGATGTTTTGGAAATCCAAATCGAGAAATTACTTCCTTTAAGAAATATTTCCACATCTCCATTGCCTTCTTGGTTCAGGAAGGAAAAGGAAAAGCCTCAGCCCATCCAATGAAATTATCTACAAGCACCAAGAAATATATGTAGTATAAACTCTGCTTGGGGGAGGATCTGAGTAAAATCTATTTGCTGGTCCTCTCCCAGCTAAGTTCCTCTGTTTTGGACCAGCTAGACTAATTAGATAGCATCAGGGATTAGTTTGTGAACACAATTGTCAAGCTCAACAAACTTGTTTCACTACCTGTCTAAGGCCTTTTCCACAGAGGTGTTTTGTAAGTCATCTACATTCTGAAGTAAGATTCCATCTGTAAGAGTTAATTCCCTCAGTTCTCTTGACAGAAGGATACCAAAAAAACAAAACAAAACAAAACAAAACAAAAAAAGGAGGACTGTCCCTACTATCCCTAAATCCTTAGGGAATTATGGTCCTCCTTGGTGTCTTGTTCTCTTCACTCAAAATAAAACATGTATTGGGAATATGGATGGAAGGGAATACAGAAGAAAGCATTTTTTAAATGTAACACAGTGAAAAATTGGGCATCTCTCAGTTCCTATATAAGTAGTGTAGGAATTGGACAAACCAATATCGTCCATTAGGTTTCTTCACTGGAAGAATGGGCATATTACAAGGTGACCAGCAAACCTAATTAAACCATGGTAAAATTTGTAAAACAGAGGTTGTATTCCATTAAGGAACTCTGGTTTTGGAGAACATAGTTTTTCAACAGGATAATTAATTCCAGCTTTTAATTTAATCAACACAGGGAGACATTAATGGACAGCCTGTAGTTTTAATATCCCAACCCACTGGGTCTGTCTGAATTAATGTGTTTTCATAGATATTGGCCAGGTGAGGGGTGTTTCTCTTTAAGAGGACGTGTAAATTAATTCCCTAGTCAGGCTTTCCATTTATTTGAATTTCGTTTGCATAGAGTGAAGCAGTTTGTGGATTTTAGTTAATAGGTCTTTTCCCAGTAAGGAAATGGGACACTCAGGATCATACAAGAATGAGTGGGTATTAATTTTGGACCTGACCTCACAGGCAAAAGGAAAGGTAAACTACCTTTCATTGGGTTGTCCATCCACTCCAGTTACTGAACAGTAACAGTGGGAAAGGAGCCAATAGGTCAAGTTAGGACAGAGTAGGAAGTTGTGGTATCCAGAAAGAAGTTGGTTTTCATACCTGCCACATTGAGTGACCCAAAACATCACTTGCGGGGATAGCAGTATTATCTATTAGGGTCATGCAGGTACCTGGGCCTCATCACTCTTAGTTTGCTTCTTGTTACACTGGCCAGAAGGAAATTTTGGCGTGGGTTGTCTATTGGCCACCCTGGGCAGAAGTAATCAGGATAATCTCGTTACCAATGTCCCTCGTTCCTGCAATTGGCACACTGGTTAAGCCCCAGCAAGCATCTCCAAAAGAGGTCTTGTCTTTTTGGTGGCCTCCTATGGTCACCTCAAAGCACCTAGTTAAGAGATGCCATTGACTGGATCTTCTTAGTCTATCCTTTGTCCTAGTTACCCTCCTCTGTCCTATCTCTGTTGTTAAAGACACAAAGGTCTCCTCTACCAATCTCTGTATCAGTGTCTGGTGTCCTCCCTCTAATTTTTGAAGCTTTCTTCTAATACTTCATACTGCTATGTAATGAAATCCTTTGCTATCACACCTCTACCTTTCACAGACTTGGGACCATGTTGGTATATTTTCTAAAAGCCTTCGTTAATCTATCAAGGTTGGCAGTTGGGTTTTCCTTTCTCTCGGATAACTTCCCACATCTTATCATGGTTTACAAGTTTCACTATGCATCTTTTCATTATCTCTATCTAGCAGGTTATAAAGTTATCCATTCTAGCCTTGTGGAAGTTATTATTATACTGCCATTGAGAATTCTGGTGTGGGACTGTCATTCCCTTTGCTCTATAGGTATTGTGGCAGGAGTTGTTAACCATCATTTCATCTGCTTTTTCCCTTGCTCTCCTAAAAGTTCTGTTCTTCTCATCTTTGGTGCAACATTGCGCCAAAATCACCATGATATCCTGCCAACTTTAGGGAAAAAGTCAAACTAAACTTGATGAATTTATCTCTACATTTGCCAAGATTTTCCAAAAGCCTTCCAAATCTTTCTTTACAGAGTCCCAAGTCCAAAATGGAAAAAAAGACATTGAGTTATGCAATCCTTTCACTACCATCAGCCACTTCTCTAAAAGGAAACATGTCCTTGGCAGCCTAAGTTTGGAACATGAGTGAAGTTTCACAGGGAAGAGAACAGGGATTGGAGGCTAAGGCTTTGAGTAGGGCTCAGGATTCAGTAAGTCCACAGGAGACTCATGCCTTCCTATTATCACCTCCAGTCTTATCTTTGTCATGATAGCGTGCAGGGGCTGAGAGGAAAGAAGAAAACATGGGTAGTTTCAAGTAACTCACAAGAGCAGGTCGCCTAAGATGTCCTTTTCTTGGTTTTCAAGAAGGTTTTTGTGCAAAGGTCATGGGTTATTAGTTATTTTTTTTTTTTTTTTGCTCAAAACAAATATTTATTTACAGTTCTTTTGGCCTTAGTCTATATTCATTTGAAAGTCATTGTCAAGTTGTTTTGTAAAGTCACTTGAAATGATTTCTCTTTGTTGGTTTCACTTAGTTTTAATTTTAAAATACTGTTTCTTTTATTGTTAGGGATTCATTAATGGTACAAAGAACCAGGTTACGTTGATTGCATTTTTTAGGTAAAGTCCCTCTTGTAATTGTGTCCTGCCCCCAAAAAGTGTGTCACACACCATCACCCCCCATCCACCTCCCTTCAAGTACTTTTTCTTTGTTTTTTTCTTTTTTTGGCATTTATTTATTTTATTAAATTATAGCCATGTACATTAATATAGTCATGGGGTACAGTGTGCTGTTTTTGTATACAATTTGAAATATTTTCATCAAGCTGGTTAACATGGCCTTCATGTCATTTTCTTAGTTATTGTGTTAAGACATTTATATTCTATATTTAGAAAGATTCTCATGTACCCTTGTAAGATGAACCATAAGCATGATCTCACCAATCACCCTCCCTCCATCCATTCTCCCCCCTCCCCTCCCCTCCCTCTCCCCTTTCCCTATATTCTTGGGCTATAATTTGGTTATAGCTTTCCTAAGATAGTTTCATAGTAGGGCTGAGTACATTGGATACTTTTTCTTCCATTCTTGAGATACTTTGCTAAAAAGAATATTTTTCCAGCTCTATTCATGTAAACATGAAGGAGGAAAGTCTCCATCCTTCTTTAGGGCTGCATAGTATTCCATGGTGTACATATACCACAATGTATTGATCTATTAGTGGGTTGATGGGCACTTGGGCTTCTTCCATGACATAGCAATTGTGAATTGGGCTGTTATAAACATTTTGGTACAAATATCTTTGTTGTAGTATGATTTTTGGTCTTCTGGATATATACCTAGGAGAGGAATTGTATGGTCAAACAGCAGGTCTATTTTTAGTTCTCTAAGTGTTCTCCATACATTCCATTTGGAAAGATGTCTGGATTATTAGTTCTTTAAATCAGTATCTTGGTAAAGGGCCATGAAGGGCTGGGCATAGGGGACTTTCCCCACTTGACTTGTTCTTTGCAAAACAGATTTAATAGCAAGATAGTATTAAAATTAAGAAATCCATTTAGTAGCCATTTTTCTTGGTCCCCATTTTTTTTTTTTTTT
>NW_003852400.1:12762622-12791368 GCF_000181295.1 Otolemur garnettii | reverse complement strand
AAATGATCTTCCTTGGATTTATAGCTTGCCGAACTTCTTTCTGGGCTCAGCTCCCCGTCTTTGACTTCATAGATTCTGATTCCAACCAGTTTTTCTTCCTTTGTTCAGGAGCCTCTGAACAGGGTTGCTACCAGTCGGCCATCTTCCCAGAATCCCCCACTTGGTCCCCACTTTGAGGCTAGGCTTCATTACGGAGAAAAATAAATTTTGCTTTTCCTTTTGATTATCAAATTTGAATTTATCTTGGCTTGACAATGGCCTCTTGAGGGTAGAGTCTTTGGGGATGCTTGGGGCTCTCCCAACAGTAGAGCTAGTGATCTATCATCAGATTCCCAGGAAAAGGATGGAGGTCATGAGAATGAGGCAATACATACATGTCTTCTACTTGGGTATAACTATTAGTATTAAAATGAGGCAAAAGTTATATCTTAGCAATTACCAGTTGTACCGTCTTTGTCTGGAGCTGGCAAATCTCTCCCCTAGTGGCTGCCAATCTTGTTAAAGAAAGCAGAGCTCCCTTCTAGTGAAGCTGGGTATTAATCATTTTAAAAGCTTTTGTGCCATATCTTAAGCACACTTAATTAGGCTTTGGCTCAAGGCTTAGGAAGGTAGCCTAAATTTACCTCCTTTCTCAATTCACTCTACAGTATTATGGAGATGTTTAGGACACAAAACAAAATTAGAATGCAAATAACTGTTGGTAAAGAACCTGGGATTTGTTACTGTACTTCTGGTCAATGTACAATTGACTGGTAGTATATGGCTTCTGGGTTTGATAGAGAAGATGAGGCTCAAGTAGATTATAGGTGTTAAAATGAAGAAGATATTTCCACAAGGAAGCAGTTGAGATGATTCACAGATATTTTTGCCTGATCATATTTCATCTCAACCGAATAGGGACAAATCAGCACTTTGGTCAGAAATGTTTATTATTTGTCAGTAGCCCAAGTTCATGAGGGCTAGAAAAAAGATGTTTAAAATGGATCTCACCAAATGGAAGGTTTACTTTCAGCTCTTTAAGGATTTGTCATACTACTTTCCATAGAGGCTATATTAGTTTGAGGTCCCACCAGCAGCGTAGAACTGTTCCCTTCTCTATACATCTATGGGCTATTCTCTCTGGCTAGGAGGATACCTAGAGTGTTAGGTTTAGGAGCTACCTATTAGAAGACAAGCAAACAAACAACAAGAACAACAACAAAAAAACATATCATTTACCAGACAAGCAAACAAACAACAACAACAAAAACATATCATTTACCAGAAGGACATTTGCACTAGAATGTTCATCACAGCTCAATTCACAATTGGCAAGATGTGAAATCAACCCAACTTTATATCTTTTGTAAAGTTGAAGAGCATTCATCTTAGTAAAGTATCACAAGAATGGAAAAACAAGTTTCCAATGTATACAATACTAATATAAAACCAATATGCAAACAACTATACTCCCACATGAGAGAAAAGCAAAATTAAACTCAAGTGGGGGTAAGAGTGAAAGAGGGGTGTGCTCTCACTTAATGGGCACAATGTAAGGGTATACTGCACAATCCCTAGTAAAGGGCTCAATTACAAACTTTGCTTAACAAATTAAAACAATGTAGCCTAATTATTTGTATCTTCACATTAATCTGAAATAACAACAAATAAAATAAAATAAAATGGATCACTTCATTAGAACACCACATATTTTATCTTCATTTTTTTCTACTCTAACTTTCCCTCATTGTTAGTGAATATTTCATTTAATTGGAAATCCAAAAGAACAAACTGATGGTCATTAATGGGCACCTTTTGTTCTAGGCTTATCTTGGCTACATTAAATCTTTTATGTCCTCAACTAACACTTCTTTGATGTGAAAATGTATTTGCCACTTCACAACTTTAAACTTGGTTCACAAACATCTCAGAATATTTCACACATATTCATTAGTGAGATTGGTCTGCAATTGCCTTCTTGGTGTAGCACATCTCATTTTATTTTGAAAGTCCCGCTGATATTATGAAATAAAATGAAAAGGTTTCCATCTATTTATCAAGCATTGGAAAGTTTTAATAACATTGGAATATCTGTTTTTTATAGACTAAATGAAACTTTGATCCAATGCCTTTATTTTTTAATGATAATGCTTTTATTATTTCCCATGTATTCTTTGATAATCACCATACTGAAGTCTTTTACTTTTTGTAGGTAGATTTTGGTAATTTCTACTTTGCTACAAAGTCATATGTTTTCCATGCATTTTAGATTTATTGCCATAGGAGCATGCATTAGTCTCTTATTAAAGTTTTTCTTCATCTATATTTAGGTATTTTTAATTTTGTATAAGTAGTATGTTTTCTCTCTCTGTTACGTTTACCAGGCGTAGATGATTTTCAGTATCAATTATTTTGAAGTTTCTGAAGAACAACATTTTTGACCTTATTATTTTTTTTTTATTATACAAAGGTACTGCTTAACGATGGGACTATGTTCTGAGAAATGTGTTGTTTTTCTATTTTGTCCCTGTGTGAAAATCATTGAGTGTACTTACCCAAAGCAAATGGCATAGCCTTCTGCACTCCTAGGCTGTCTGGTATAGCCTATTACTCCTAGGCTTCAGACCTGTACAGCATGTTACTGTACAAACACTGTAGGCGATTGTAATACAATGGTAAGTGTTTATATATTGAAACATATCTAAAATAGAAAAAGTACAGTAAAAACAGGGCTTTATAACCTTCTGTGCATATGTGATCCCTTGTCCTTATGTAGCACATGCCTGTATTTCTATTTTTATTTCATAAAATTTCAATTTAATATTTTAAAATTCCATTTTCTAGCTTTTATAAATGAAACTTATCGGAAATAATTTTGTTAAATGTTTTAGAGACAAGACAAATACTATTTTATATTTTATTTCCAAAAATATGATATTTAATATTTTAAGCTTTAGAAGTCATACCTAAGATATTTCAAATTATCTCTTGCATATAATATGGAGTGGATAATGTAAGTTATTGCACAATAACAAAAAATATTAAAGAAGCACAAACCTTTACATGTCAGTAATGTTTTGAGAATATTAATCATTAGTATAACATAATAGCAGCTTTGCTATTCTCGAAATATACTGATATTCATCTGCTCAAATAATGTTCTCATCTTGATTGACTTATTTGTCAAGAAAAAGTTCAAATGTCAATGCAAAGATTAACCTCCTGGGTCTCCCTATTTAAAAATATGAAGTGACATCCTTTGACTTCCACTTGTCTTCTTGTATAACAAGAATATATGAACGATAAGTGTCAATAAAAAAAGGAGGACAGCTTAGGGGAAGGATAGAGAGAGCATTCTTTTTAAATAAAATTTATCACAATCTAGTGTTATCATGTAATACAGTGGTTCTCAACCTTCCTAATGATGTGGCCCTTTAATACAGTTCCTATGGGTCATGAACCGCAGGCTGTGAACTGCTGATCTAATACTATTTTCTCTTTATACCATCTCCTACCCCCAAGCAAAACACTCCTCTCTCCAAAAAAACCATGCTATTTAAATCATCTACCTCAGAAGGAATACAATTCTTATTTATAAATCTTTATTTCTCTTAGGGCATGGTAATTAAAAATTAAACTTATGTTTTACAATTTTATTGAAGTATAATTTGTGTATCATAGAATCTATCTCTTGTCAGAGTGTAATTTAATAATTTTTAGTTAACTTGTGGAATTGTGTGTATCACTACAACCCAATTTTAGGACATTTTTATCACTCCCCGAAATCCCTTTCAGTCTTCTTGTCATCAATTATCTGCAGCCCCAGGGAAACCTCTGATTCCTTTTTACCTCTATAAATTTGCCATTTGTGTTCATTTCATAAAATTCAATCATACATTGCATAATTGTTTGCTTCTGGTTTCTCTCAATGAGCATAATGTTTTTGCGATTTATCCATGATGTCGCATTGTATAGACATACCATTTTTTGCTTTTTTATTCTCCAGGTGATGAACCTTTAGATTATTTCCACTGTTGATGATTATGACTAATATTGCCATGAACATTCACTTATATGCCTTTAGGTGGATGTTGTTTGCTCTTTTCATGGTACTTTCCAAGGAGTGGAATTGCTCAGTCATATAGATATTTATAGTTAACTCTTGAAGAAACTACCAAAATATTTTGCAAATCAGCTCTTCAATTTCTCTGCATCCTCACCAACATTTTTTATTTTCTACCTTTTGATGCTAGCCATTCAATTCATTGTGTGGTGATATCTTACTGCAGTTTTGATTTTCATTTGCGGAATGACAGATAATGTGCTCCTTTTCATATGCCTATTAGTCACTGAAATCTGTAGTGAAATGTCTGTTTAAATATTTTAACTATTTTTATAAGTACGTTTTCTTTTGCCTATTTTTTAATGGGGTTGTGTTTCCTTGCTGATTTTCTTCAGTTCTTCATAGATTCTTATTAGCCCTCCATCAAATGTATAGCTTGTGACCATTTCCTCCCATTTTGTAGGCTGTCTGTTTGCTCTGTTGGGTTTTCTTCAGCTTTGCAGAAGCTTTTTGATTTGATCAAGTCCCATTTATTTATTTTTGTTGTTGTAATTGCCATTGTGTTGTTAGTCATAAATTCTTTGCCCAGGAAAAGATATCTAGGATAAGATATCTATCTTTTTTTCTTGCATTTTCTTCTAAAATTATTATGGTTTCATGCTTTACATTTAAGTGTGTTAACCATCATGAATTCTTTTGAGTGGTGAAAGCTATAGATCCTTTTATCCTTCTACATGTGTCTATCCAATTGTTCCAGCACTATTTACTGAAAAGAGCTGCTTCTCCAAGGGTATATTTTTGTCTGCTGTGTCAAAGATCAGTTGGCTATATGTGTATGGTTTTATATTCAGGGATATTTTTTAGCCTTTGTGTGTGTGTGTGTGTGTGTGTGTGTGACTGAGGTGAGGTTTGAACCTGCCACCTCTGGTATATGGGGCTGGCGCCCAATTCCTTTGAGCCACAGGTGCTGCCCTCAGGGATTTTTTTTTTTTTATTTGATCCATTGGTCTATGTCTCTATTTTTGTGCCAATCCCATGCTGTTTTAGTTACTGTAGCCTTATAATGTAATTTGAATTCTGGGCTCAGCACCTGTGGCTCAAGTGGCTCAGGCGCCAGCCACATACACCTAAGGCGGCAGGTTTGAATCCAGCCTCGGCCCGCCAAAACAACACTGATGGCTACAACCAAAAAATAGCCAGGCGTTGTGGCAGGCATCTGTGGTCCCAGCTACTTGGGAGGCTGAGGCAGGAGACTCGCTTGAGCCCAGGAGTTGGAGGTTGCTGTGAGCTGTGATGCCACAGCATTCTACCCAGGGGGGATAGCTTGAGGCCCTGTCTCAAAAAAAAAAAAACAAACATTGAAGTCTGGTAAAGTGATGCCTTCAGATTTGTTCTTTTTGCTTGAGATTGCTTTGGATATTTGGGCTCTTTTCTTATGTTAACCAAAGTGTAGATATTTTTTTCTGGATCTATAATATATGATATGGGTATTTTGATGGGAATAGCATTTAATCTATAACTCACTTTGAGTAGGATGGATATTTTTAACATGTTGATTCCATCTATCCATGAACGTCATATGTTTCTCATTAAAAAAATGTTTACCTATATTTTCATTTTGTGCATGGATCAAATATTTCCAATGTATTATTTTTGAGTGAGTATTTACCTTTTATCACTTCTCATAGGAACCTGAAAAAATAGCATTTATTGACATTTATTTTTATTTTTTAAACACATTTATTTTTATTTTTGAGATAATTTTAATAGAAGAAAATGTTCATTACAGAAATGAACAATGCTTACCAGTCTTTTAACACCATATACATTATTAATATATACTGTATATCTCAAATTAACTCCATTCATAGGTTGTTTAAAATGCCAAGACAGCACTCAATATAGCCCAAATGATTTGCAGAAACCCTTTCAAATGTGGTACCATGGTATATCGACATTTAATTAAGCTCTGTGCCATAGTGTTAGCCACTGATATGAACTGATAATTGATTCTTACCTCATAGTATTTAATATACTTCAAACATTATATAATATAATGCAAATAAGGAGAGACCAGGTGCTGGAGACTTTAATAGAACTCATGTATTTGCAGCTTACTTATAAGTAAGTTATCTTGAAAATTTGCCCTTTCTCATTTGTAAAGTTTAATACGGCCATTCCGGCTCCCTCTATATAATCAGATTGCTATAACAAGAACATTAACATACCAGGAAAAAGCAATTCAAAAGGCAAGGGGACATTCTGCCACTTATCCATATGGCTTTGGACAAGTTACTTAATAACGTTCACCTTTAGTTTCCTAATCTGAAAATGAGATTAATAATAGAAGTCACCTCAAAGCAGAGTCTGTCCATGTAAAGTGCTTAGCAAAAGGTATAGTGTGTTGCTAACAATCAACAGGTATTAACTACTACTAAAAAAATTACAGAATAGCAATAGTAGTAAAATAATTGGTAGGAAATAACAATAGACTACCTGGGGAAATGTCTACCTTTTAGTTTAATTTCTCCTAAAACTAGTGGATAGATTAGAAGCAAATAACTTAAATTTGTTATGTATGAATATAGTCATATGTAGGTCAAGAATATAAACTAAATTATCTTTCTTGCTCTGAAATTAAATGAATACATTATTATTATAGGAACTTAGTAAATTAATATTAATAATATTCAATATAATAATATATTAGACTTCTTTTAGCTCTTTTATCATTGCCACTTAATGATATATAGAAGCAGGATATTATTCTTTGCTGCAAAAAATAGAACAATAAATTCATGCATGGAATTATACTTACCATCATTTCTTGGCTTTTGATTAATATGCTCTTTAGCTGAAATATATGTCACTAAGTAAACTTGTTAGAATGATATGTCATATTATATTCTAGTAACATGAATAATTCACATGGAAAAATTACCAGATCCTCCATTATTAAAGGTGTCAATTCAGTTATAATTTTAAAACAATCCTTTAATAAACCTTCAAAGTTGGCAGTACCCTCATATACAACAACATTTAGCACTTTACTAAAACTTTCTTATTTTATAAGCTGAAGCAAGTGGAATAAAAGTCCTTGACTACTTCCATGACAGAGTTTGTGAATTGAAAAGGCTGAAGAGGAAGGAGTACTAGGTAACAATGGAGCGTGCCTCCCGTGACAGATGCAGTGACTCAGACAATTACAGTATCACTCTCTGCGGAAGCAAATGAAGTGAACTGTCATGTGTAGACCTATAGTAAAGGTAAAGCTTGTAATTTTATTTTATTTCTCAAAAAAATAAAGACAAGTGTCAGTGGCAGCTTGAAACCGCATTCATGCCTGTGCAACTGCATTCTAATCACATTTAACAAATGACAAATGCAGTCATTACCTGGAGTTTTTCATTTGATGGCTCCGTACCTTCTGGGGACAGGAGATAAATGGAGGAAAGCTGACACCTTCAGATGTTGCCTTGATTAGTGTTGACATTTTTCCTTGGGGGTTGACAGCTGCTAATGAATTTAATTTAAACAAGAAACTGAGGATCAAAAAGATTTTTTAAACAGAATTTTACTAAAAAGGATATTGAGGCACTTTGACCATAAGCAGCAACAGAACGTAAATCTTGTTTCCAAGATCTTAGATCACGACTGTTTGGCCCGCTCATATAATTTTACCCTTTTAGCTTTGTATATAACTTATGCTTAAATTCTCCAATTCAGAGATCATAGAATGTACATTAAATTAAATTAAAATATTTTCTAAATAAATGCATCATTCAAAGGGATTTTGTATTCTGCCATCCTGAATAAAAATCTAAATAGATGATAGAGTATGGCATGAGATCATTTTTATGCAAATTATCTTTATTCCTAAATCATATTAAAATATGATACTTCTATACGCCAAAGACAGTGTGGCTCATGGATAGATTCCTTGCGTTCTTTTCTACTGGCACCTCTAATTATCTTGTCTTATGTGGAACATAAGATGATTACATGACTTTGTTTTCTGAAGCAGAAATACCTGAATTTCTAGTTTCCCTCAAAGAATGAAAATAAGATACATGAAAGTACTGCTATAATTTAGGGTGAAAATTAAAAATAAATAACAACAGATATATGTATGCGTGCACACCACATTACAATCTGAAAAGCATGTTTCTCAAGTAGGTAGAAATAGAATGGGCAAGTTGAAACATTTTCAGAAAAGTGCAGGACCAGGTCATCTGCTGTGAGGATGTAAGCTGGACTACAGAAACTTAGAGATTTAAGAAGGAAGTTCTGCAGCAGCTGGAGGCCGAGGTGTGAATCAGTAAAGTTTATATGAAGAGCAGGAGCGTTGCTCTGTGAGCTGACAAGGGTTGGAGATCGAGTGGGAATGTCAGGGAGCCAGGGAAATGCACACGTTTCAGGTTACCCCCAGTCTGTGTCCAACTCTATTCTACCTATGGATCCCAGAAACAGGGGAATTTAGTATGAGTGACTGACAGAAGTACCGAAACACCCTGTTTTGAAACATTTGAATTGGCATGAATCTTTGTTACCTTTGCTTATCCAAAATGAATTTATGCGATAAAACAGGACTTCAGAAATAATCTTTCAACCATTTCAGACTATATCCCACTATCACCTTTGCTTTATCTATCCCAGAAGCTTTTCTTAGTGTTAACTTTTTCTTTCTGGAACATGAAGATAAATTACTAGGGATGGAGGACAAGAACACACCAGGCAGAAAGGGATGTGTGTTAGGGACAAAAGAAGTGTCCACCTGGGTCAGCTCAGGGGTGATTTCTGAATGTGTATGTGAAGATGGGGAAACTTTCTATATTCACAAAGAAGAAAATGACTTGAAGGCAAGCCATGCTCTTGAGAAGAAAGCAGAGCTGGGCTCCTGCAAGTCGCTTTCCAAAAGAGACGCAAACGAGATCTTGTTTTCCTTGGCTTTTTACCTCTTCATTTTCCTGGATAATAATGCCAATATTCAGTACAGTTGAAGAACAAATGAGTAAAGCTGTGGTCTGGAGAGGGAACAGCAAGTTCTAGGTTTTAGTTACTCTTATTGCTCTTGTTGCTATCATCACATTTTTAGATTGTGCCAAGTCCTGTGCTGACATTTACTTGTTAGGACAACCCTATCAGGTGGGAGTATTATAATCTTTCACTCCAGCTTTGCCTAGATAATGTAGCTAATAAATAATGGAACTTCAGTTTGTCCTTAGCTAGAATTTTATTCTTAAGCATGACACTATACAAGGTATTTTAGTATAATTTGTAATGCATTTGTCACTAGCATATTTTATACTTTTAAATGGAATTCCTGTAACATCACTACAGAGATTATTTGTGCATTATTCAATTATTTTAATGCAATCACTTTAAAATTCAGAACCTTGCCTACAACTATCCAGGGGTGCGACAGCACTGAGACAAAGTGAACTCAGCAATATTTGATAGGACCATTTTTTCCTCTAGGAGCATTATTAAGAAACATAAAAAGGATTAATCAAATGAAACTAAATAAAACTAAAACCATCCCCTTTAATAACCTGTATATAAATTATGAGGAAACTGACATATGAATTTGCAGGCGTGTCAGTTTGTATTATCAATCATGAGTACATAGGTCTAACTAGAGGGTTTTCTGCTGTAACGCCCATACCTCTACAGTCAACATAAACAACTTGGTGAAGCCTTACTAATTTATTATAGAGGAAGCGTCTCTGCTTTCTCTCTTGCCAAAATCCTCCTTTTTTGTCATCTACCACAGTATTATTCATTTATCCCATTTTGTGACATAAATGAGTTTGAATTGATGAAATATTAGTAAAAGTGATATCTGTGTCACTTTCCAGTGAACCTTTAAGAACGACCCTCCAATTTGCCACATCCTCCCTCTGCCATCCTTCCGAAGAGTATTTCTTCTGTGGGGAGGACAGTGTTGATGCAAAACTGGAAAATCAGCCAACTGAGGCAGTAGGGTGGAGGGTAAGCAGGGGTGTATCATGGTGGGAACCAGAAATAGCATGTGCTGATATCAATATGTAGATATATGGTAGGTCACTTCAGAGATTTCCTTAAATGTGAGTTGGAGGGAATCTCTGTTTTCTTTCCAAAGTGTTTATAGTGTCAGTGTTTTAAGTACTACGTACACGTCACCAATGACATCTGTCTTCTTGTTACCATAGGTTCTAATTGTGAAAGAGTCTGATGTCGTTCACCTTCTCATTTCAAGCTGCCCCAAACTGACTCCTAAGCTATTTGAGAATGCCTGTCCTGTTTCTGTTGTAGCGGTGGGGGGAACTAGTAATACATTTTAAATACTATTTCTATTAACTTAAAAGTTGTTAATTATTTTTTCTATGGCAGCAAATTGTTCAATGAAGTCTAGATGTTCTATAAGATATTAATATCATAATCCACAAAAGATAAACTTCACAAACATATCATTTAGGGTAAGCAAAGTTACACATATTTTTAATGCATAAAACCTAAATCAAAAGGTATGAAATCTCAATTTCTAAAAGCATCAAATGGAAAAAAAATTAACCTCATTTCTCTCTCTTTTTCACTTTCTCTCTCTCTCCTTCCCCTACCTTAATTTTAATAGGCTTTCTCTATAATTCTTTATGTAATGCGCCATCAGATAGTCCTCTGGCTCTAACGGTTTGAGAACGTTTTGTGTGTTTGTTGCTGTCACTTGGCTTAATCATGTCATCCACACTTAAAAGTGTGCCCCATTATAATTACAACTGGGTTTTGCATTTTCTTATATATATTTAGTTGGCCATCCTGTACCACCTAATGCCTTATTTTTTATGCAATAGCTGTGAATAAGGATTTTTGAGTTTTCTCCAATTCTCATTTGTATATTGGCACTTTGAGAAGGAATTGAACAACCCAAGCTTTTCAGACTCTTAAAACTGATTTCTACATTGTCAAATCAAGTATTGCATTTATAAGGTGCATTAGTAATAAATTAATAATAGTAAATTAGTTAAAAATGGACCCACAATTTGGTGGCTTAATTCAATGAATGGAGTGTTCTTTTTCACGCTGCGATACCAAGCTGGTCTTCCTCGCTGACCGGGGAAGGAAGTGTTCTGTTTCAGGCTTTCACACGGCAGTCCGTTTTTTTTAATTTGTATAATCTTCCACACATGCCGTCTAATGTTTCCTGAGTGTCCACATGCAGCAGGCAGACGAGAGAAGAACAGGGATGATTGATTGCACAGGGGAGGTCTTTTGGAACTAGACCCTCCAATATAATATGTCACTGCTGCCCACAGTCAGGGACTCAGTCACATGACCATAACTAATTGCAATGACGACCAGGAAATGTAACCCAGAAAGAAGAGGAAGTTTACCAGTCTCTGCCATATATTTAAGTAGTCGTAATTACTTTGATTAGTCCTGTGTTTCATCAACTGTAGAAGTTACTTTTTTTATTTTATTTTTTAAACTGTCTTTGGAATCATGATTTGTTTTAACATTGATGATGTTATAGACTTTCATTATGGTTTAATTGGAACCATCTTTTTCTTTCTTAATAGCACATCAAGGTATAATGGATTTTATAATATGTAATGTCAGATTTTTCAGTAGAATGTATAATATGTAGTATGTCAGTAACTTCCCAAGAAAAATTAAATTTTGGGGTTTTTTTTTTTTTTGCAGTTTTTAGCCGGGGCTGGGTTGGAACCTGCCACCTCTGGCACATGGGGCCAGCCAGTGCCTTACTCCTTTGAGCCACAGGCACCGCCTGGATAATTAAATTTTTAAATAGTGTTTATACACATTTTATAAGTACTAATATGTATTCACTTTGATAATTTTAAAATGTTGATCATTCTAAGTGATACCATATTGCTTATTTACACTTTTCCTATGGTTTTTCCAATGACATGACCATTAACAATAAGTGCTAAAAAAAACCCAGTGTATTAATCCCCTGAAAATTTGAATTACAAAATTAAAACATCAATCAATTCTCAGGAGTCATGCCATCGTATGTGTCCATAGAAGAGCAATAATTTTAAAAAGTATTTGATTTATCTTCATTTAAAAAAAAATACTTTTATAATCTATTTAAAAAATCACAAAGTAATGTATAAGAAAGGGAATAACTAATGTTTCTTAAAAGGGGCCATGCTAAAATCCTTCTAGTGAAATGATAAATGTGAAGGGCGCTAAGGTAACCTCTTGTCCCATATGAGAATACCTTTAGTACCTTTAGCTCATTAGCATTTTCAGCTCATGATTTTTGTGTTCACCATGACTTTCACATTTTTGAAAACTAATTCAAAAAACCTAAATATGAGTACAGACATTTTTGTTGACGCTAAGTATTTCTAATTGCTGTCATGAATAAAGTGACATATTTAATGAAGCAGAAAAATAATATCCTAGCTTATTTCTTGAAAACCTTTTCTCTAACTTCCAGCATCACAGACTATATTTTCTGTGGGAATCCTCTAAAGTTTTCTTTCCTGAAATAGTGAAAGAAGAAACACATTTCCTTTTTCCACTATTGTTTATGATTCTTTTTCCAGTGTTCTCGTAAAATACATTCTTTTGTCTTAAATCATCTCATTTTGTTATCTGGTCTACTTTATGTGTTAATGCTTAAAAGACTCCAACCAGCATCACATGCCTGCCAGCTTAATACATTAAAAAAGACTGCTAACTTCGGATATCATTGAAGATATAAAGTATTTATATTAGTTTATACGTTTTTCACCCATGAAAAAGACCATTTGAATTTCAAGTTGAAATAAATATGACTGGTTAGAATCACAGAAAAAGTTCTTATTTCTGTATTGTCCTTTCTCCGTTTTATAGAAATATTTATCTTTGTTTTCAAAGCACATTTTTGTGAGCAATCATTACAGAGTATATTCATCTTTAATATGGTTATCCACAAAAATACAAATAGCCACAACACATAAGAACTCAGTTCGTGTGTTCAAAAACGTCGTCACAGTTCCACTTTACTGTGAATGATGTTCTGACTTTGTTCTATATTCTAACCATGCTGGAAATGGATACTTGAGTATGAGTTCATTGACTTTTTCTCCCATTGATAGTCTAGATTCCAGACGGTACCTCTGTCTAAAACAGAGGCTAAATGCCAATCTTCTGAATTCTAGCTTAGAGCATGCTATTCAGGCAAACCTCTAACTTGGCACTTTTCATTATTGAAATTTTCCATTTTCTTTTCAGTCTCCTTCCCTCGACTCTAGACTCTAAGTTTGGTGAAAGCATTTCGGATGCCTGGCATAAAATAGTCACTCAAATGTTTATTGAACTGAATATAACCTAAGTGAGTGGAATTATAATTAGGACACTGAATAAGCTGTTTGGAGACACATCACATGCTTTTGTTTATGGGTGACAACTTTTGTTTTAGAAACTGAGCACAAAGCTGGTGTGTTAAACATGCCGTACCTGGAAAGATTTCACTTGACACATAAGACTTCATGTTGTAGGAAACAGAAACTTCTCTCTTTAAAACATCTCACACTGAGCAGGTTGTAAGACTTTCTATACTTATATATTAATATTAAGGGCTCCAGGGCTCAAACCAGATTTGAAGAGGTGAAATTCCACTATCAAAATATATTGAAGGAGTTATTGAACTTATATGCAGCCATAGCAGACAAAATTAAATCTCTGATCTAATTTTTACAGTCTGTAATGACATCATAGAAATAGCAGCTATTCTTGCCATAACTCTTAGGACAATAAATTTAAGATATTACTCTGGAAATGCTGAAAAAAAATTTATAAACATCACTCAATAACAATACTAATCACAATGACTTCAGCTCAGATTTACCAACTACAAATATAAATCCTCTAAAACATTTGCAATATTTTCTGTACCATACAATTTTCATATTTCTGAGCTACTATCTAATAATTGAGGAGTGGTGAAGATAAAAAATTTTATTGGGCAGTCTACGTTTAAGATTATGTTTAGAATTGTTAAAGGAAGTAGTATTTGAAAGGAAGTAGTATTTTTGCTATGTATAATATTAACCGCATTTAAATGTGTCTTCATTATTTTTTTTCTGTGTCTTAAAAAAGATTCCTTGAAACCTAACTTGCCTCTATAATGTAAATTAACATGTTTCGGTAAATGATAGCAACCAAAAATAGAAATAATAATAAATGAAATAGTACATAGATGATAGCAACCAAGAATAGAAATAATACATGAAATAGTAGATAGATGGTAGCCACCAAGAATACAAATAATAAATGAAACAGCACATATTTACAAAATAATCTCACTGGTTGTATAATTTTATCAAAAGCAATACAACTAATACTTTTTGGTGACAATAAAATATTTAACACATATATCTTTACTGTTTTTAGTAAAAATTATCAGGTGAAAGCAGGATACTAATTAGAATAATCCTCCATAACTTAATAAGTTAATGAATAGAATAGTTCTCTAGGACATACGAATTTTCATGGAATTTGAAGAGCTTGTAGAACAGTATAATTCCATACATGAGATCTGTTCTTTTTCAGCTACTCAGGTTGAATTTCTCCTGTGTGATTTAGCATTTTTTGCTGCAAGTGCTGTCGCAGATTTCAGCTCCAGCTCCACTTATGATCACTAGACTCGTCAAATGTATGAAACTACCCCTCACATGTGGAGTGGAATGTATTGGGGAGGCTCAAACCGGACTCAAAGAGCTGGTTTCAATTTTTATTCAATCTTTTTTCCTGCTATATCCTTACATTAAACTTTCTCTGAGGTTGTTTCCTTACATACTAAGTATGTGGCCTATTTCTATTTTTCACAGGTCATTTGAAGAACCGTGTTATAATGTGGAATATACTCTCTGTTCTTGGGTTGACTGGCTGTCATCGTGTAATTCTTTTTTATCTGCTGTCAGTTACGCAAAAGGAAGCAAGCGGAGCTTAAACGAGTTAAATGCACAGGGTAGTTAGTGCAGTCTGTTATCATTCTTACTTTTTTTCTCCTTATGATTAATATTTCTCTCTTTTTATTTATCTTTTTTGAGATAGAATCTTACTTTGTCACCCTCAGTAGAGTGCTGTGTTGTCATAACTCACAGCAACCTCAATACTTGGGCTTAAGCAACTCTTTTGCCTCAGCCTCCAGGGTAGCTGGGACTATAGGTGCCCGCCACATCGTCTGGCTGTTTTTAGAGACAGGGTCTTGCTCTTGCTCAGGCTGGTCTTGAACTAATGATCTCAGGCAATCCACTCCCAGGCCTCCTGGAGTGCTGGGATTACAAGTGTGAGCCACCATGTCTGGCCCTTTATTTTTAGATTAAGAAACTACAGATTCTATCCAGCATTTGCTAAATCATTCCTCTATTTTTCCTAGCGCTATGAGAAAAAGTCTCTTGTTGAAAGGAGAAAGAGAGCCCCTCAAGATTTAGGAGATAGAAGGGAACCTTCCTATTTGGTGAAGCATCTGATGAAGCAGATGAACACATTTAAACTGCATGATCCAACATCTTACCAGATCTTGAGGTTCCTTTCCCTCTCCTACGTCTTAAGGTTTCTCTGCTTTACTCTATTTATTTTGTTTTATTTTTATTTATTTATTGAGACAGAGTCTCACTCATTCGCCTGGGGTTGAGTGCCATGGCATCATAGCTCACAGGAACCTCAAACTCCTGGGCTCATCTTGCCTCAGCCACCCCAGTTGCTGGGACTGCAGGTGCCCCCCACAATGCCTTGCTATTTTCCCACTCTTGCTCAGGGTGGTCTCAAACTTCTGAACTCAAGCAATGCATCCACCTCCACCTCCCAGAGTGCTGGGATTACAGGCATGAGCCACCATGCCAAGTCTTTGCTTTGTTTTATTTAAAAGAAAAGGACTTTTTAATCATTGTCTGTTCTTTATTCAGAATGTTTTAATTGCTTTAGGACAATATAGATTCTAATTTTTATTCTATCTAACTACCCACTTTTTGGGTATATTAGGACTTTCTCCTCACCTTCCTGAATTACAGTGCTGGGTGCCTTGCAGTTAATCCATTATTATCTTCTCCATCATAATTCATTGCATATTGGTCTCATATACTCTTGTGGCTTTAAACACATTTATAGTCTGGTGGGTCCAAATTGATATCTCCAGCCCAAGCTTCTTGACTCATCTCTAGATGCATGTAGCCATTTTTCTATTGAATCCACTCCTTGGGTAGTATGCATTTCAAATTCACCATGAGACAATATGGGGCGCATCTTACAAGAATACATGTGAAATTTACGAAATGTAGAATATAAATATCTTAACACAATAACTAAGAGGATGCCATGAAGGCTATGTTAACCAGTTTGATGAAAATATTTCAGATTGTATATAAAACCAGCACATTGTACCCCATGATTGCATTAATGTGCACAGCTATGATTGAATAAAAAAAACTATGGACTTCTATTCCTGGTTCCCGAACCTGTTTCTCCCAGAGTCTTCCCCAACTGTGTCCACCCTAGCTATATAGGCAAAACTCGTGATGTCTCTGACTCCTTTCTCCAACTCCTTATCTAATCCTTTAGCAAATTCTACATGTTTTCATAATCTATTCCCTAGATCTAAGTTGCATAAGGTACCTGACACATAGCAGGCAATCAATAAATATTAGTAAGTGAGATGAATGACTACTTATGCCAAATCCAATTCTACTAACGTTCTCTATTATTACCTTTTTAGTTATATCACAGCATTAACCTCCTACTTTGTCTCACTACTACCAGCAATGTCCTTAAAATTCTCTTCTCAAAACAGCACCCATAGTGATCCTTTGGAAGCATAGTTAGACCCTGTCATTTATCTGTACATAAGCCTCCAGAAACTCCCTATCTCACAAATCAAGGCCAATCTCCTTGCAGTGAACAGAATGCCATTCACAGCCTAGCCTAATGTAACCTATCTGACCTCCTCTATATGCTGCTTGTTCTGGCTCCTGACTCCTCCAACATCTTATGCCCAACTCTGTGTCTTTGCTCTTAGGCATTAACTTCTTCCAGGAATATTCTTTCATCAATATAAGCACACTTTGCTATTCTCTTTGTCCCATTAGGTCTTTGTTTAAATGAGATATTTTCAGGAATCCTTTTTTATGATAGGTTACAGGTTAGAAATAGGAGGTCTGACAGTTAAGTTCGTGAACTTGGCACTGTACATTGGCAGCACTGTTCAGACAGTTCAGTAAGGTTTCATATCCTTGGTATATCCATGTCTCACAGCTATGTTTATGTTGAAGTGTGCCAAGGTCTTCCTGAGTGGAATTCATTATTATTGTTGCATGTTTTGGGTGCCGTATGTTGACAGCTATGATGGTCACTCCAGAGAAACAGTTCCAAAATTTCCTTGAAGGATAGACTAGGCACAGGTGTCGGTACATTGCCTTCCAAGGAGAGTACATCAAAGGTGACGGTAGTGATATTCAGCAATGAGGTACGCAGCACTTTCTAGGACACATTTGCGAACTCAATTATTAGACTCTGTGTTTATTCCCCATCCCACTCTCACAGGTGCTGTTTATTTTTTATTCACTCCCTGCCCCCTTGACTTTGGCCTTTGCCACGTGAATTGTCAATGGAATATCACACAGATAGTTCCTGCTTGAAAAACATTTGCTGTATAAAACTTTTCCTTTCTTCCTCTGCTATCTAGATGAGGAGAATATGAAGGAGGTCTGACATTGAAGTTCGCAAACTCATCCTAGAAAAACTGCTACATACCTCATCACTATGGTCACCTTCAAAGTACTCCCTGCAGGAAGCTATGCCCTGATACTGGTGCCTAGTCCACCCTTCAAAGCAATTTTGGAACTTATTATCTGGAATGGCCATCAAAGCTACCATTCTATTACCCTTGATATCTTGAATGTCATCAAAATATGTTTCTTACAATATCTCCTTTATCTTTGGGTATAGAAAAAGCTATTGGGGCCAGATCAGGTGAGTAGGGAGAGAGTTCCAATACAGTTAGTTCCCATACAGTTGCAATGCTCCCTCACAGACAGTGCCAGGTGAGCTGGTGCATTGTCATGATGCAAGAACCAGAGCCATGAGTTGTTGGCCAAGATTTATGGTTAGGATTTTCCTAACTTGTTCTCTATTGATTTTTGCTTGGTCTACTATACTTCTCACAGATGATAATTCTTATGCACAATTCAATGAAATTTTGTAATGTTTTCATCAATTCTTGTCCTTACTAGTTGCCTTGACCTCTCTTCATCAGTGACACTTTCTCTCTCCTTAGAAAAGTTTTAATCCATTTGCACGCTGATGTTTCCTTCATAGCATTATCCCCATAAACTTGGACTAACATGCCCCTGATTTACTTCCACTCTGCAACGTTTAACAAGAAATTTAATATTTGCTCATTGCTGTAATTCAAAGTCTGACATTCTCATGAGGACCACAAAAATACACAACAACAATAATGAAGGCCACTCAGCAAGAACCACCGCAAGTTTGCACAAACATACCTGTAAGACACGGATGCACCAAGGCTACAAAAGCTTACTAAGCTGCTCACCCCGTGCTGCCAACATACGGGCATGATGACAAGTTTGGGAACTTAATTTTCAGACCTCCTATATCCAGCCTAGTCCAGCAGGTCCAGAAGGAGGACAGGAAACATGGAGCAGAGTCATGTCTATACAACACCAGACTATAGTAGGCTGCTAGACTTGTGAACTAAAGAAACTTTTATTGTTCTATGTTACTTTGATTGTTTTGGTTGTTTTTTTTTTTTTTAGACAGAGCCTCAAGCTGTCCCCCTGGGAAGAGTGCCGTGGCATTACAGCTCACAGCAACCTCCAACTCCCGGGCTCAAGCGAGTCTCCTGCCTCCGCCTCCCAAGCAGCTAGGACCACAGGCACCCGCCACAACGCCCAGCCACCTTTTGGTTGCAGCCGTCATTGTTGTTTTGGCGGGTCCGGGCTGGGGATTTGAACCCACCACCCTAGGTGTACATGGCTGGCGCCTTAGCCGGTTGAGCTATAGGCGCCGAGCCTGTTTTGGTTGTTTTTACGTACACACTTGTGATTATTAGATAACCCATATACCTTTTACCATCACCCTAATTTCAAATTTAATGTGCATAAGATATAAAAAACAAAATGAACAGATGTTTTCATATCACACTAATAATAAGATCCCTTTTAATTTATTGACCATTTAAAAACTTAGTACGTTATTTTTTGTTGGCAAAAAGGTACCCAAATTGCATGATTTTTCTGTGGGAACTGAGAATCTTTGCATGACATGCTCATACCTTTGTGTCCAATCAGGGCAATGCTGAGAGCAGATGCTTTGGATATAATTTCCCATTCATCTTAGTTTTCTCTTCACAGCACTTGATTCTTACAGTTGCAGAGTGATTTCCAGAATGGGATTCATTGTGTAAGCTTTGAGTCAGGAATTTTAGCATTTTAGAATAAACAAATGCACATAGATTGTTACTGAAAGAATAGGCTTAGGGCCCAGAAATTAGAGTGCTCCAGCCATTCTCTTGCCATTTTTAGTTACTTCAGAGCTTAGTAAAATAAGCTCTTTCCAAGCATTCCAGGCATTTTTTTGTCCCTAGTTCATCAGCCCTTGTCCACAATTCTCGTGGGTATTTTCTTTAGAACTTAATATTTAAACATAGATATAAAAACAATTTGCAACATGAGATTTAGCTGTGTGTGCAACATTTTATTTATTTATTTATTTTAAATATGGTTGAGAGAGTTCATAGCTTTTTATTGATGGCCTGTTATTGCCCTAAGTGAATCACTCAGGAAGTTCAGATCTTGTATTTCACTCTAATTTTTACTTCTTGTATCCTGAGTAATTTAAATTAAGAAGCTCATATAGTTGTTCCAGTGACCTGCTATAATTTTCACTGATTAAAAATACCTTCATGTTAAGAAATATTATACTCTTGCCTAGGTCTTTTAGGAAAGAGGTCAGATATTAATATATTCATAGATTTCTTTATTAAGAAAGATATTTCTTATGAGTATTTAAGCCTATTTAAATTTGTGCATGCAAACCTAACCAGGTTTTCTTTTTTTAAATTTTTAATTCTCACTCTTGTATTCCGAGGGCAGTAGAACAATATTGCTTTAATTAATATCTACAAGTGTATGGACAACTTCTCACATATATACATATTGTAGACAGTATTAAACAATTTGTTAGATGGTACAATTCAGCCAATTGTTCATTAAAAGGAATAAACAGAGAAAAATTATGAAGTAATTCAAGCAAATTATTACATCTTGTTCTAAATTGTCAACAAGATCAAGTTTTCAATTAAAACTTGTATTATTATTCATTGGGCAACCTCAAAGACCAATTTTTGTTTTACTTCCTATGAAAAGTGTTTCTCATATATATTTTTAGTCAATATGAAAATTTTATTGTGTGCTTATAATTTGTGAATGTTTAACCTATTTCCTGTTATTCATGAAGAGATATTCTGTTAGTATTATATTCTTCTTGGTTTTTTCTTCAATTCTTCATAAGTTTTTCTTTTCATTAAGGAGCTTGCTAATAAAAAATCTGCTTGTGCTAGGTAATAACTGGAAAATGGATGAGGCTCCCCACCTCCCTCTGATTTTATAGGTACTGACTTTAGTGAAAGGCAGCATGCTTCTTAATAAATCATCATATCAGAAGCTTCACCATAATGTACCAGTGTGGGGGACAGTTCAATGACTGATGATGCTGTCTTGTAAGCTACTGTGTTTACCGACCATATATTTTTTTTAGCCTCAGTTTGGAGAACTATTAAGACAAACACACGGAATCAATGAACATATTATTTTACCTCTTCTATACTTTACAAAAAAAAAAAAAATCTCTGTGGTACACATGTGTCTAATCCTAAATTATATTTATTAAAATATAATTCATCTTAAATGAACATTAAAGATGCAAAGTATTGTACTATTTTGAGATGTTTGGTTATTATGAGATATGTTTGGTATTTTTAGTTGCTAATTACCAAGATAACTGTTAGACCAAAATTATATGTTAAACTACCATAGATGGGATGTCAATTAGTGAGATGACCAAATGCTTTGGATAATATGAGATAGTTAATAGGAAGCTGCTTAATCTCTTTGTATTATTATACCTTGGGACACATTTTGAAAATTTTTTGCCTAATTTTCCTCCCTGTACAACAGAATATCAATAGCTTATAGGGTTGTGGTGATGATTAATTGGAGTAATACACATAAGCCCTAAGTATAATGCAAAAGTCATAATAAGTCGTGAAAGATTTTTAACTAAACTAGATAACTGGCTTTACATTTAGATGGATAAGAACTAAGAATAAATCTACTTGTTGAGAATCTCTAAAGAATAAAATTTTATATTCCTGTACATCAGAAGCAACATATTCCTCAAAATACTTGAGTATGATGTATAAGGATGTTTAGTTCCTCTAGCAGAGATTTCACAATATTATCACTTCAGGTTTGATGTGTTCAATGGAACAAAACAGTACTTTTTCCTATTACTTATGTCTTTCAGTACTTTAGAAGAATAATAGCAAGTGAACAAAGAATAATATGGGATAAATCATTTAATGTTTTAAGGCAGAAAAAATAATGCTTTAAGTTTTATAATGTAATACTGTACTGTTCCTCAAAAGTATGCAATTAATTATATATCACTCAGTATAGGCTATGTTATGTTGCAGTAACATGTAATCCTGCATATTTACTTTAAATTGCTTACTTGTATTATATGACCAATGAATGGCAGCAAAGAAAGAAGGGATCAGAAGCTCATTATGATTATTCAGGTTCCCTGGAGTGATAGAATCTCCATCTGGGACATGCTTCCATAATCATCAAAGCAGTCAGAGGGAAGGTGCCAGTCATACATATGCTCTTAAGGTTCCTTTGCAGAAGTAACTCACGCTGCTTGTGCTCATATTTTATTGTATAAAATGAGTCACATAGTCAGGCTTAATTTCAAAGAGGCTAATGAATGATCAGACTCAAGAACTCTAGTTCACATTAACCAGATTTATGATGGAAAACCAGAGTAGTTGAATCATTAATAAAAACTATTGATTAGGCTTGCTAAAAAGCACATTTTACCTTGATCGACAAAATACATTGAGTACCACATTATAATTAGAAGACTGCTTGGCAAATATGTAATCAAATATGCCATTTAATAGTATATGTGTTATTTATACATATTTATGGCATTCATATGTGGAATACTGTATAGATACACACACATACCCACATATGTGAGGTCTGAAAGTTTGTAAACTTGCCACCATGCCTTTACAGTGGGAGCACTGTACAAACAACTTAATAAGCTTTCATAACCTTGGTATATCAGTGTCTCACAGCTGTGATAATGTCAATGTGGTGTAGAGGTGTTTTGCTGAGTGTCATTCATAATTTGCATTGGGTGTGTTGTGTGCCATCATAAGAATGTTAGAGTTGAACTGGAGCCATGAACAAATATTAAATTCCTTATTAAACTTGTAAAGAATAGAAGTGAAATCAGGGACATGTTAGTCTGAGTTTATGGGGATAATGTCATGGAGAAAAAGGCAGTGTACAAATAGATTAAATGTTTTTCTAAGAAAAGAGAAAGTATCCCGGATGAAGAGAGGTCAGGGCATCTAGTAAAGAACAAAATTGACCAAAACATTGCAAAAATGTGTTGAATTGCATTAAAATCGTTGGCTAGCTGTAAGGAGAATAGCAGAAGTCAACATTGATAGTGAGACTGGAGAATCATAATTAAAAATGTTGGCTTGAGAAAGGAGGGTGTGAAAATGGTTCTGAAGGAGTCATTGATGGACTCATCCAAAGAGTTCCGACGGTACTGTTTGTGAAGGAGTTTTTATCCAGTAAACGAATAACCATATCGGAATAACCTCCCTACTTACCTGATCTGGTCCCCAAGACAGAAGATAAAGATAAATTTTTCTATCTGAAGGTAAAGATAATATTAAAAAGACATTTTGATGATATTCAGAACATTCAGGATAATACAAAACCAAAGAGCTTAGACGGTACTGTTTGTGAAGGAGTTTTTATCCAGTAAACAAATAACATATTGGAATAATCTCCCTAATTACCTGATCTGGTCCCCAAGACAGAAGATAAAGATAAATTTTTCTATCTGAAGATAAAGATAATATTAAAAGGAAGACATTTTGTTGACATTCAGAACATTCAGGATAATACAAAAATAGTTCTGATGGTCATTCCAGAAAAAGAATTCCAAAACTGCTATGAAGGGTGGATAAGGTTTTGGCATCATTGCACAGCTTCCTATAGGGAGTACTTTGAAGGTGACCATGGTGATATTTAGCAGTGAGGTATGTGGTACTTTTTCTGCGATGCATTTGTGATTATTAGACCATATATATAGTATATTATTATACCCAGATGTGTTTGTCAACACTATAGAAGTATTTCCATGATATGGACTATACAATTAAATTCATGGGTCATGATGTCCTCTCCATTAAACAGCTTTAATGTTTACCACTATAATATAATATAAAAATAATAGGATGGCCAGCTACTATCAATTCGTTTCCTTTAATCATAATTCACCTTTAACTATGGTCATAATTTTTCCAGTCATCTGAAATTAATGTTTTCATAATTTTCCTGTCATTTATGTCTTATTTTTTTCATACCTAAAAGTATTACTAATGTATCACTCTAACACTACTATAAGAGACTTCTATGTTTTAGGAGCTCTACATATTTTATTAATTAATGTTTTCCAATAACCTAGGGAGGTATGCATTATTATTATTATTATGTTAAAGAAGAAGTAATTTGGGTTTAGAAATGCTAATTAATTTGACTCCTATTCACCTAATAAGAATATGACAAAGGATCAAACCAAAGATATTTCAATATATCTCACTGGCCCAGGTCTATTTTGACTACTCTCAATTTCATTAAGAAGTATCCTAAATTTACATGACTATTACAATCCATATGTCTCTCTGACCCTGCATAATGAACAAACAAAAAGACATTTTAGCTGATGTAACAATGCCATAGTCAATTTAAGAAGAACTACAAGTTGGAGTGTTAGGACTTTTAGAGTTTATTTTTCCTTCTTTTGATTTTGTCTATGGAATAAATGCCCATCCTTTAAATATTATTCTGTTTTTTAAAGTCTTATTTATCTTCTAGCAGAAATTCTGAACTTTATTAAGCATCTCTGGTCCACACAGATCAAATTCATTGACAGAAGTTCAGCTGTGGGAGCCACCATGTCTTCTAAAGGAGAAATCCATATCCCACCTAATCTTAGCTAACCATACTATCAATGAAGACGGCAATCTTATCTACTAAAAAGTTAAAGAAGTAAAAAGTAAGATCATTGCTCCCATCCTTCACTTCTAATCTATTTCAGAAAAGGCACAACTCAATCCAGGAATGAAGAAAATACATATGCAATAAAATCATTAGCATGCTGTAGTGGATGGATGATGACCAAATGTAAAAGAAAAACTCCATTTCCTCCAAGAGTTCTTATTTTCTGATCAGAATTAGTGGCTTTGCAATTTATTATTTAATTAGCATTTGTTAATAATCTCTGCATTTTTAAGCAATATGTAGGCCAATATTTAATACTATATCCACATAATCATAATTTTATGTATGATAAGTCATCTAAATAAACGTAATTACATTCAATCTTTATTCAATAAATCACTAGATTTTTGAAAATAAATCTTCCCCAAATAGACAAAGGAAATGATTCTATCTACATTAATGTTTATATAATAAAACATATAAGGCTCGATGCCTGTGGCTCAAGTGGCTAAGGCGCCAGCCACATACACCTAAGGTGGAGGGTTCGAATCCAGCCCGGGCACGCCAAACAACATTGATGGCTGCAACCAAAAAATAGCTAGACGTTGTGGCGGGAGTCAGTGGTCCCAGCTACTTGGGAGGCTGAGGCAGGAGACTCGCTTAAGCCCAGGAGTTGGAGGTTGCTGTGAGCTGTGTTACTATGGCACTCTACCCAGGGGGAGAGCTTGAGGCTCTGTCTCAAAATAAATAAATAAATAAATAAAAATAAAACATATATTAAAAAGAGTAAATATAGTAAAGAATTGTTCCAGACATAATGCAACTCGATAAGCCAGGTCAAATATATGTGGTTTATATGCCTAGAAACAGATATTCTGGGATATAGTTGGTATGTATTACCAAGAAATTGCAAACATACAAGAGCCATATAAATGCTCAAGGTTGAATTTGAATTTAGCGGTGTATCTCCAAAAGAATAGAATGAGTAGAGGTTGGTAATTTTTTTTTCCTATCTGAGTTATTTATGTTTGAATGTCTAAATTGTACGGGCAGCAGACTAGGATAGCCCTTATATTCTAGCAGACAGGGATAGCCCTTATATTCTAGGAGACTGGGATAGGCCTTATATTCTAGGAGACTGGGATAGGCCTTATATTCTAGGAGATTGGGATAGGCCTCATATTCTAGCAGACTAGGATAGCCCTTATATTCTAGGAGACTGGGATAGGCCTCATATTCTAGCAGTCTGAGGTAGGCCTCATATTCTAGTAGACTAGGATGGCACTTATATTCTGTCAAGCCACCAGTGTTTTAAAAACTAAGATGAAAAAAAAACCTGATAACCTAATTATAAAATATAAACTTCCTAAAATATAATCTCTTAATTATAAAATCAATATGAAATATGTCATCAATATAAAGATTTTTACAGTTATGAAAAACTAAAGTATTTTGACTATTACTAGCTATTAAAAACAATAAAATTGCTAATAGTCTTATACCTGATTATATATTGGTTCAATAGTTATTCTTCAATTTCTGTAGAGTTCTGTTATACATTTAAAAAGAAAAAAAAACCAAATTGCAACTTAGTTCGCATCTACTTGCACCAGTTATTTAATTGTGTGGTCTTAACCTGTTTAATGCTAATAACAGATGTGGCTTGCCCTTCTCCCATCATAGCAGGAATTTCCTTTCATGTGTCATGTCGTTGTCAAGTTTTCATCACCATTATCTCCTTTGGTATTCTCCTCAGAAGGATTGTACTGACTCTGTTACATGGAAAGCATTCAGTCTGATTGTGTAGATATACACAATTTTTTAACATTTTAATTTCAAAGTGAATTATATTTTCAGATCTGCAATATGCCTGCTGAGTGAGTTAGAGTGTGTCACAAGATTTCATCATGTTTCAGGATCTAGTGTTGTAAAATAGTCAGCGGTATTGATTTGTTCTCTGGGAAATGTGATACATCTGTGTAAAATATTATTCAATTGATTTGTTATGTGAAAAGGTTCATCTGTCCATGAAAAGGTCTTCCTCAGAGAGGTAGAAAGTTCCATGGTTGGGAGATATTTCCTAGTGCTGCCTTAAACTTAACTGTCGAAGATGTGTATTCTCTTGTTCCCATTACATAGTATGAGTGTTTCCTAAATATTCTGGTCATCAAAATATTTAATATTCTGTTTACTAGAAAGAAAATAAGAAAATGAACAGAAACAAGATATAGCATCAATTGTCAAGATAGTTATAATAGAGGAGATCATAAAATGTGATAAGAAAATGGTAAGAAATAGTTTCTCATCTTTTCATGTGAGGTTTTATGTAATAGCTTTGCACAAGCTATACTTGGTATTAAACATAGATCTACTTCCAAAGTATAATTTAATGAATTAAGAACTTATTTGCTTATTGGATTGATTCGATTCTACTGGGGTGCAGCATAATATAGCTCACTAAAATATATTTCAATGGTTAATGTAAATTTATAGTTGTAATGATATAGAATAAAAGGGTGTAGTTGTAAAAAATAATTATAGATTTCTGGGAGCTTCTCAGGTGACACAACCAAGAAGGGGACATCATCTGCATTAAAGTAAATGTTAAAAGAGGTAAAATAGTTAAATGATGTAAATATAAAATGAATATCTGTTAAAAAATTTGTATTCAACTTGCTTCGTGAGAGAAATGAGTCAGATACTAAAATCGGTTCAAAAAGCCAAAGGCCATTTGAGAAATATATATATTTGTGTATAAACAATTTAATGTTGAAAGTTTATTGTGTTAGATACAAAATTAGTTAATGTCTTACAGGGAAATACACTGTAATCTTGGATATTGTCTGTGTTACTGGACATAAATAACTTATAAGTCTGCTGGACAAAAATCAGAATTTACTAATTTATGAAATCTTTAATTATTTTTGAACAAAGATTTGAATGAATACATTCCCCTAGAAAATACTTAGGTGGTTGCAACACTTATGTGACTTATGATTTGGACATGCTTTAAGATTTATTTGTTGGTAGTCTTAGTCATAATAGCTACTATTCACTGAGTTTTAACTGTATATCTAATACTTGTTAATTTGTTTATAAATCAATTCACTGAGTCTTTAAAACTGTGTCAAAGTCAGTCATCATTGTTTTGCATTTTGATATTTTTTTGATGGAGAAGCTGAGGCAGAAAAATGTTAAACTACTGCCACAATCATAGTAGTAAGTGTTGAAACAAGGATTTGAGTGCAGACAGCCTGTTTCAGAGCAAGATACTTTAACGTCTATGATTCAATGTCAATTGCTTGCATGCATACACACAAGTGATTTTGTTTTACATGTAGCACAGGAGAAAACGGTACAGTGAATGATAGTCAAAAAAGTTTCTCATCTTTTCATGTGAGGTTTTATGTAATAGCTTCGCACAAGCTATACTTGATATTAAACATATAGATCTACTACCAAAGTATAATTTAATAAAATTAGACCTTCAGGAATCAGTGTATTGTTGATTAATCATGTATTTCTCTGAAGGCTTAGTTCATGGGTCATAAACCCACATGGTTTTTAGAAGACAGCCAGATTAGTAAAATGGTCTAAGAAGATGGAAGGATACTTCAGAAGACCGGAGAGCAGTGCTCAGCTCAAACTGGGCATTGCCTTGTGAAGATGTAGTTGCTAGTTGGGTGGGTTTTAATTTTTCAAGAAAGTCTCAATATTAATGCAAAATATTCCAATTTAATTAACACACAAACACACACACGCAGAAATAAATTGAACCTGTCTCACTAAGTTATATTTATAATTAAAATTTTACTAGGTTGTAGCCAGGAAGAGTAGCTCACACCTGTAGTACTAAGTCTCTGAGAGGCCAAGGTAGGATGATCGCCTCTGCTCAGGAGTTCGTGACCATCCTAAGCAAAGTGAGAACTTATCTCTATTAAAAATAGAAAAATTAACCTCGTGTAGTGGAGAGCAGCTGTTGTCCCAGCCATTCCGGAGGCTGAGGCAGTAGGATTGCTTGAGCACAGGAATTTGAAGTCACTGTGATCTAGGCTGAGTTCGTGGTACTCCAGCCCCAGGTAACAGGGCAAAAAAAAATTATCAGGTTTCTCCATACATTCTATATTCATTAGGCCAACCTCCATGAATGCCATTTACTAAATGTGATTTAGGTAAGACTTTGGTATCAAAAAGTTACAGGTAGTATTCTCCAATACAAAAGTAGGGGATTGATGGTGTGTGATGCTGATGTAAGGGATTCATTTTTGATGTGCTGGTAAAGTTGGTAGATTCCTATGTAATGAAAATGTCAAAACAACACTCTAGGCTCGGCGCCTATAGCTCAACCGGCTAAGGCGCCAGCCACGTACACCTAAGGTG
>NW_003852400.1:12636264-12762425 GCF_000181295.1 Otolemur garnettii | reverse complement strand
AACAACAAAATGCCAAACAAGGGAGGGCAGTCAAAGGTATCGCCAAGGTCTTTTTCCAAAAGATATTTAAGAATTACACCAAAATGAAAAAGGGAATAAAAGAGACCTTAACATTTATTCACATTTGTCTGAATTAATGTTAGTTTAACACTTTAAGAACATGTATTATCAATATCCTAACAAGCATGAAAATGCATTGCACTCATAATATGTCTAATGTTTTATAATTCAACTTCTAAGAGAAACTAATATTAACACTAATATCAGATAATAACAAGAACAACAAAACAGCAAACTTCACTTGCTACATTAGATTTTCCATGTTGAAGATTTATACCAAGAAATATTAGTTGTATCTGAATCTTTTATCTTGGAAAAAAAATATATATAGCCAATATGGCTATATTCTATAAAGACATTTTTTTTATGAAATAGGAATGACAATACAAATTCATTAAGTTTGTGATAATTAATGGGATTTTTTAAAGGACTAAATAACACTTAATGGTATAGTTGACTAGTTCATCCCTTGAACATGTTTAACTTTCTTTATAAATGTACATTTTATTTATTGTTTAATTTCAAAATATTAAGAAAGTAAAAATGTTTCTGTTACTTGGATACCTCGTATAATGCTAACCAATGCTTTTGGTCATCACCAAAATAGCATTTATTGTACTTGATAGGTAAGTTTTACCCCTCATTTCCCCACCATCCTCACTTCTTATTGGTTTTCAGTAACCTTTACATCTCTTTTTGCCTTGAAGTGGCCATGATTTGGGTCCTAATTATTAGAAAATATGTGTGTTGTTGTTTTTTTTTTTTTTAACCATTACTGAGATACCTAATTTAGGATAATAGTCACCAGTTGTATCTATCCAAATGGCTGCAAAAGACATTATTTAAATCTTTTTTAATAGCTGACTAGTACTCCATGGAATGTGTGTGTGTATCTATGTGTGTATACCATATTTTCTATTTTCTTTACACACTCATGAATGGATAGGCAGTAAGGTTGATTTCAAATATTTATGATTGTGAATTGTGGTGTGACAAACATGGAATGATTTTGATTTTTCTGGATTGGCTGAGACTTATTTTGTGGTCAGGCTAACATGATCTACACTGGAAAATGCCCCATGTGCTAATGAGAAGAATATATGTTATGTGATTTGGGGGTGGAATGTTCTTTAGATGTCTGTTAGTTCTACTTGTTGGATTACTGGTTACCACATTGCCAATCCAGTGTTTCTTCATTCATCTTCTATTTAGTTCTGTCAGTGGAGTGCTGAACTTCCCAGAAAGTATGATGTTCCTGATGTATATTTTTGCTTATTATCTATAGTGTTTGATTTAATCAGATAGCTCCTGTGTAAGATGCATATTTGCCTATGGTTATTTGCCTATTGCCTATGCATATTTGCCTATTGTTATGTTTTCTTGCCCAAGAGGTCTACGTCTCCATATCTCTGTAGCCCCATTGACATAACTTGCATGCAGCCTGGTGCTGCCGTTGGCTGCTGCCACCAAGACAGATGAGCAGGCATTGGCAGTGATGTGTGACCCTCACGTTTACAAGTGCTCTGAGGAAAGGCTAATAATCCTACGGCCACCACCTGGGCCAAAGCACATATTCTCCATGTACCTGTTTATCACTGCTGCCATTGAAAGCAACCCACCCTCTCTAGCAGCAGGACTATAGTGTAGCCACTGCCAGCACTACCCAAAGATTCGGCAGGGGGCCTGGGGATCATCCTTCTCCCTGCCTACCACAGCCAGTGCCTGCTCACACCAGTAAAGGGCCACACTGAGTTGGTCTGATTCTATCCCCTTATGTCTAAAGGCATAGGGATTGCCTTGCCTCATCCACCACCTGCGGCTGGGCCCACACAGCTTTTGCTATCATCACAGCTGACAGGTACTCACATATCTGTAGACTGTGGACTGGCTCATCCATCCTATCATTGACACTGCCAAAACCTCCAGTGCCTGAAAACCAGAAAAATACTTCCACTGCTGCTACTGCCATTGTATGTGTTACGCCTGCTTTTCAGGAACCCCAAAACCTGCTTACCAAAAGACCTACGTGCCTACTGCCACTACCCAAGATAACCATCTGGAGACACGTGAACCAAACTACCTAGACTCACTAATACTGGTGTCAGTGTACATTGCCCTGGGGCCCAAGGACAGATAAGCTCAATCTGCTCCTGCCAACACTGGGGCCCCAAAATTCACCCACCTGTTTCACCATCTTCATTCCCATCAAAATTTCACCACAGTCTCTATTAACAATCGCTCCTTAAGTCACTGCAAAAATCATGGATACTACTGATGCTGTCTTTGGCCAAAGAAATAACACAAATACTATACTGCTTCATTCACCTAGGATCAAAGCCAAAGTGCTTTACTCACCAACACCACAGATATATCTTCATAAATGTCCTCTGCTATGAAAGCAAATTCCAAAGATTAGAAAAAGTGACTGTTGCATCAGATGCACAGATTGCAACATAAGTGCACAAAATATTAAAAATCAAGGAAACATGACACCTTTGAAAACAATAATTCTTGAGCAACAGACTTCAGTAAAAAAGAAATTTATGAAAGTCAATACTGGAGCACCAAGATATATAGAACAAATATTATTAGATCTAAAGGGAGAGAAAGAATCTCGCAAACTAAATGGAAACTTCTACTCAACATAGTGTAGAAGTTCTTGCCAGAGCAATCAGGCAAGAGAAGGAAATCAAGGGAGTCCACATGGGGGAAGATGTGATCAAATTAATGCTCTTTGCTTATAATATTATCTAGAAAACCCCCAAGATTTAACCAAGAGACTTTAGGAGCTGATAAATAAATTCAGCAGTCTTAGGCTAAAATATAAATTAATGCACATTGGTAATTTCCATATACTTCCAGCAAAAGTCAAACTGAGACTCAGATCAAAGAGGCAATACCTTTCCTAATATTAGCAGCAGAGAAAATAAACTGTCATGTCATCCATTGTTGACAGAAATACTGATTTCAGGCACATGATTGTGGATGTATGTATGTATGTATATACACGTGTGACTATAAAATATATATGTATATAGTATGTTATAATAATTCATATATATGTATATACAAACATACATACACACAATCTATTGGTTATCTCTCTCTGCAGAACGCTGACTAATACACATAGCACATCAAATTTTATGGCCTGGAGCTAACACTGTGTTTGAGGAAAACGTGAAGAAATGAACGCTTATATTAAAGCAAAACCATGTATACTTATGGACTAAGTTTCCATCTTAAAAAACAAGAGAGAAAATTATTTGGGAGTGGAGGGAGGTGGCTGAGGAGACACCTCCAGTGATTGTCTCTCTGTAGAAACACCAATTTAGCAATTATCCCCACAATCAACCATCTTCAGAAGAACCCAAAATTAGGGGCGAGTAATACTGCTGCATGGTTTTAACATTATTATCAACAAAAGAGGCACTGAAGAGCATAGAAAGACAGTCTCGCATTGCCTACACCACCTCTCCCCCACCCCCTGGCTGTGTCAAGCCAGTGTTGCTGGTGGAGAAGGAATCTGTGTACCTGGGAAAGAGAGAGTGATGTGACTGTGGGGCTCTGCATGGGAACTAAGTACCAACCTGGCACAGAGGAACTCAGCAAGGGGGAGGTCCTGCTGGTGCCCAAGGAGGAAACAAAAATATTTGAACATACCTTTACCAAGGAAGAAATGAAACATAGATGGCCAATATGCACATGAGCTTGCATTCAACATTACTGATCATTAGGGAAATGAATGTTATATATAAGTGTAGTATCTTATAAAGGTAAATGTAAATTATCTAATGACCACTCTACACTCATCCTAGAAATAGCGCTACTTGCCTCAATGCTGAATGTCACCACTGTCATCTTTGAAGTACTCTCTTGGGCCATCTGGTGACTGTAGTGATACTCAGCAGTGAAGTAAGTAGCACATTTTTTTAGGATACATTTATCAACTTAATTGTCTAATCTCATAATTTAGTCAACATTAAAATGTTATTTTAAATGGATGTCTTTATATGTATTATATAGATTGTATCTCAAAAATACATAGACAAAAAACAGAGCTATTTATAATTTTCTCTGAACTTCATTTATTCATGTGGAAAGCAGAGGTAAAGATGAGCCCTGATTCTCAAAATTAAGGGGAGAAAATGAGAAGCAGAAATAAAAGTGCATGGAAAGCACAGAACATAATGACTGGTGTTTAATATATAATAGCTTATACACTAGAAGGAATTAGACTTATCCCTCAGCTAACTTCCAACAAATTTATGGTAAGTTTAACATATCAGATTCATGGTTGGATAAAATTTGACTGTACTCTAGAGTTTTATTTGTGTGCATTTTGAGACATTTAATATTATACGTGGGAAGTATTTGAGACATTTTGGGGAGCCCCTCACAGCAGATTTGTAGAGCTGCAAATTACTCTGGGGCACAAATAGGAACATGGCTGTGATGAGATAGGAAACGTTTTCCCAAATGTAGCAGCGTTAGCCACTGAGGTTAATAATTTTGTCTGCTAGGAAGCTGTAGCTTTAGGATACAGAAAAACTCTAGTAGTGTAATTAAATAGCTTGCCCAGAAAAATGAAAGCATCCATGTAAGTGAGTGGGCAATTGTGAATTCAAAAAGTTAGAAATAAGCTAAGAAGTTCGTACTGACTCTGATAGAATAAACAAATGCTCCAGCCTCCAATGAGCTTCATACGCACACAAAGAATCTATTGAAAAGAGTATTTGAAGGGATTATAATCCTATTGCCTGCTTTTCTATACATTTAATTTTGTGCTTCAATATTTAAAAACAGTTTTATTAACCATGCAGAAGTATTAACTAGATGAATGGTTTGGTGATAACATTGCTTCAAACATACATTGTATTTTGTGATGAAAAAACCAGGACTCAAGGCATTACAAAACCAATCTGTGTAACTGAAAACATTTGTTTGCCCTTAATATTTTGAAATAAATAATTAAATAGCAGGCTGTGTTCTCCATACTTTAATTCTGTATTTGGGGTTATTTATTATTAAAACTAATTATATCTTCACTTAAAATGATAATCATATAAAATGAAATATATATTTCTGAATAGGAACGTAAAGAAATTTGATATTTTGATATGGTAAAATTTGATAGCAACTTAAATTTTTAGGGAAAACCCACAGGTATGTTTTTTCTCTGATGTAAGAAATATAGATATAATTCTGAGGCATTTTAAATTTTTTATATTGTCAACCAACTTGTAGATGTTGGGACAGATATGTATGGAACTCCCTTATTTGAAATGCTTGAATCCTATTTATTCAATGAGATTAAAATGTGTAGGATTCTCTATATTATAGTCAATGTCATACTGCCATTTTACTAAAATACAAGCTTCTAGAGAGATGATTATATATTGTGAAATTTATTTTTTTTAACTCAATACAACATGAGAGATTAATCAATTGATAAAAATCTCCTGGTGCTTGTGATGGATGTGTTACTTAGTTCGACGTAGGCATGAACCCCATAAATGTATCAAATGTACAAAGTTATGATTTAATTTTAAAAAATCTACTGTTGTTAAAATAAAATTAGTAACAGAGTTGTGCCGTACTACAATGAAAGATACACAGGGAATAAACTTCCCACATGTTTCATCTATTTGTTTGTTTTCAAATGACTTTTACATGTTAATTTTTCATAAAACATTGTTTTAAGTTGTACTGCTAGCAATACAATCTTATTTAAATATAAGAAGAGAATAGCATATTTTCACTCCTTTTACAATTAAATAATAACTTTGATTAACAATATTAATTACAAAATAGAACATACCTCTTAAAATCAGGGTTATGTACATGAATACATATTATGAGACATAAAAAATTGTCAGACAATGAAAGAACCGCCTTAATAAAATGAGTGTCAAAGATCAAGGAAACTAAAAAAGTAAAGACAGGCTAGAATGACTCTGTCTGATACCTGAGAATAATTAGGCTCAAGTTTATGACTTTCTTTAGATTTAATAGAGGATATTTGGCTCATTTGTTTCGTTTCTTGGAACTCTTATGTCACATACATAATTCATTATCCAATTCATTTGTCTGATTCTTTCTGCAAACTATAAATATAGCCGTGTCTTTTGAATTGAATGCATAATTTAGTGCCCCCTAAAGAAATTCCTGAGTGTTTTCTTTTTCCTCGTTCTATAACATTCTTTTTACTTAGAATAAATAAAATATTACAAATACGTAAATAATCTTTACATAAATATTTGAGACTTTAACATATTTAAGGGTTCAAAGGTTTCAAGAATTTTAACGCGATCAAAGTTAGCTTCAATAGAGTAGCCATGTATTCACTAATGAAAGAGGGAGCCACAAATATGGAATAGGTACTGTGGGAGGCATTGAGAATATTATTTTGGGAAGCCAAAAACTCACTCACGTGATAGATTTTATTTAGAAGGACTCGCAAAATTGGTTTTTAGAAGTGTGTTAAGGGAGGACATGTAGGTTTTTTTCCCCTAAAAAAATTTCTGTGAATCATAATTTTATAATACTTTGATTTAAATCAAGTAGCTGATAGAAATCTTACAATATTATAGTCATAAATTTAAAAAATTATTTATAAAAATTCTAAATAAATGCTAATTTCAAAACAATAAAAGATAGTAAAATTGTGTAAATATTTGCCATTATGAACAATGTACATACATTTTAGCTTCTATTCCTGTTATTACAGCTATTTTTCTACTTCCTAATGTTTAGAAGAAAATTATTACAACATAAAATAAAGGAGCCTTTAGGTTTTAGCATATTTGTTTCAGAAAAAAATGATGCTTCTTTTAGAGTACTATATTGTTTTTCTTCTTGTACTATTTTTTTTTTTTCTGAGAAATCTTGTATACTTTCATCACAATTCAGTCCTGCAATCCTTTTCAGACATATAAAATAGGAGAACACACTTGGGGGAGAAAGGAATTTCTCAGACTCCCTAATGTTTCGCGTATTGGGTTACAGCGTATGTATATGTGCTCTTTAACGTCCTTTGCTGGAAATCAAGGGATGAAGTAAGCAGGATGATCTTACCCTGAATTTATGTTATAAGAATCTAATCATCATGGTCAATTGTTAATGACTAATAGCTTTTCTAATCTGCCTTATGTCAGGACAGACACAGGATCAAGTTAAGTTCATTGAAAATTTCATGGTTTTAGTGTTTAATATTAAAGCTGGCAGGAAAACATGAATATTTTAAGCGTCCATTTTGAATTGAGGAAAATGCACATCATAAGAAAACTCCCGTCTTTAATGCTTAATTCATTCCACATCACCAGAATATATTCATTTTAATGTTTCTCAAACCTTGTCTATTAAGATAAGAAACATTAGGTTTTTAGATGAACATGAAAGATCTTTTCTAGTGAAATGGTGTGCATGAAGGTAATCACTGGAGATTAGCTGGGGTGATCACAAGGGTGATCTAGACAAGAATATGATGACCTACCCTCTCAAAACATCTTTAATAACAAAAATGTGTGCTGGATATCTAGGGAGATGATGGAGTATTAGAGTGGGAGTTATAAATTCAAGCAAAGCTGTGAACTCTCTCTTCCTTGGGACCAACTAAGATATCTTAACTACCATAATTTTGGAAGCACCCTAAGATACAGACACACATGTCTTGACCTAGCAAGAACTCTTACAGAATTGCATTCTGTATTGATTCTAACTATTGATTTCAGTGTAAATTTTTATTCCTTGAGATCTGTAGAACTCATCACTTGGCATTTCGGTTTGTTATTTGGACTTAGATGGTCTGCCCTAAGCAGACGAAGGATTAAATATCTACTTGGGGACAGCAGCCTCACTCAGTAAGCTGAGAATCAAAAATTATGTCTAGAAATCCCATAGTAATTGGATTTATAGTAGAGTATACTGCAGCAAAGAGTGTATTCTTATTAAATTCTTATTACAGAATTTTGCACAAAACTGATTTCCTGGTGAAATGCAGAAATTTTATAATTTTTATTATACTAGAAAATTTCAAATAACTACTTGCCTGTTCAATTAATGAAAGTTTTTTTTTTTAGCCTTCATGGCATTTTCTTAGTTATTGTGTTAAGACATTTATATTCTACATTTAGTAAGTGTCATATGTACCGTTGTAAGATGCACTGTAGGTGTGGTCCCAACAATCACCCTCCCTCCACCCATCTTGTGAAAGGTTTTATATCTTTAAGAATTCACAGATTTTTGTTGTTGTTAAAAAAATTCTGGAGCATTTTGCACAAAAGCCTCTTCAAGCGGGGGCACAGGGAGGAGGGAAGGAGAGGACAGAGGGTGGATTGGCAGACCTCTCACTTAATGGGCACAGTGTAGGGGTATATGGGACACCTCTTGGGTGAAGGGCTCAACTACAACTTGGACTTTACCTAACAAACACAAACAACGTAACCTAATGAACTATACCCTCACATTAATCTGAAATAAAAATCAAAAGAAATAAAAATTAAAATATCTGGAGACATGTCATTTGTTTCATCTATTATATCTTCAACTAGTTAACACTGGTTATTTGTTTACTTATTTAAATGCAATTATTGAGACAAATTCCTTTGGGAGTGCTCTATTTCTTCTTGAATACTGAGTCTCATTACAGGGAATCTGTCCAAATAGTCCTACTAAACCATAGTAGGATAAATGCAATCAGGTCTGCAGATTCATTATAAATATGTTATTGCTTTAAACCAGAAGAATTTTACAAGTTGCAAATGTCTTCTGTCATCTTTTTGTAAAGCTTTTGTAAATCAGTCAAACATTTTTTATGCAATAGAGAAGTCAGTCCTTACAGAAAGATGACAAAAGGTGACTGGGTGAAATGGTTGTCCTGGAAGAACTCTCAAACTTTCTTTCAATTGAGTTCTTTTGGGTTACCACCCAATTTTTCTTAACAACCAATATCTGTTCTTTATAACATGCAATTACACTATTCCATGGGATTTAGATAATTATTTATCATTTATTTGTGTATCAAAATAATCACTAGTTTACAACTTTAAAAAAATAAAGTTAATAAGTTTCAAACCCCCCATTTATTAAAATAAATTATAGACTACGGTTATCTTCTCGTTTATCAAACAGATTCATAGAGAATTTTTGAAAATAATTGAAATTATTTGACAGAAAAATTTCTGGCAATTATTATAGAAAGAATACAGCACTCTAGGTTGTTCATTAGCATTTTGGAAATGCATTGCAAATCTCAAGCCACTGCATGTAATACATGCAGTAACTATTCTAATTGCTGTTTGTCTCTAACACAGCAATAAAACAGCAGTCACAAGTACAGTAATTAGGACTGTTAATTATGAAGCTAATCTCAGGAGTGTATTTTTATAGAAAATATATATAACATTAAGTGATTAAAAGATAGGAAGTCTTGGAGGACTTGGTTAGTATCGTATACTGAACATCTCTACAAGCACCCCGCTCCTAAGAAGATATAAATATATTTACATGTAAATTTTATAGATGTATATAATCCTCTGGGCTATGGACGAAAACGTGTGTAGTACAGAAAGCTTAGACTTCATAGATATATATATGTATATTTTAGTCAAGTTACTTGAAAATATACAAAAAATATAGCTCACCACTATTTCTGTGTGACATTGATACTCTTGACGAACATGCTCTGAGTTTTTTTTCAAATACAAATGATGAATCCCTTTGCAAAAAAAAAAAAAAAGAAAAGAAAGAAAGAAACATGCTTTTCTGGGTAGAATAAGTCATCCTTATACCAGAAATAATTATCATAGTCTCAACAAATGGGTTTACCAAATAACAGAAACAAGTCATGTAAAGTTTTAGCACTTAATAGATTTTTCTAAAAATTTATTGATTTAATTTTAAATCTATTAACCTATTTAATTTTTAAAATGTAGAAATTAAAGTTTCACTAGCACTGATGGTTAGAGATGAGGAACTTATTGCAATCAAGATTTACATTTTGGGGCGGTGGCCCCATATACCAGAGGTAGTGGGTTCAAACTGGGCCCCAGCCAAAAACTGCAAAAAAAAAAAAAAAAAAAAAATTTACATTTTAGTGTCTTAGTCAACAATAATTTTATTGGTGCCTAGGCTGAGATTTCTAGCCTTTTTCTATAGCAAGCTGACGTTCCAGTAATGCCAATTGTCAGGAAATTTTCTAAGCTAAAAGGACTTAACTATGAGAATTAAAAGTTTTATATGGCTCTATTAGTATCAGGTAGAGAAATTAAGAATAAAGCAATCAAATACATTGCAGCAAAGACTCAGTAAAAAACACTTATTTGTAGGTAATACACCATGGTATCAGTTATGTTCTCAAAACTCCGAAGATTAAAATCTATTTGGGGAAGGAAAACACACATGAAAATACTTAAGAAAAGATGGTACATCTCTTGGCATATGACTCTAGAGATGTTAAGAGTAACAATGGAAAAGAACTAACAAATTAAAGAAATATATAAATAAAGGACTCAGTTATTCCTTCATTTCTGGCTCTATCGATTCATCATTCGTACATTAATTATCTTACTAAACATTCCCTGAGGCCTGAATCTGTACCAGTAAAGTATGGTTACCTAGGTTACCTAGTTGACAAAACACAAACTCTGACCACAAGAAGTACACAGTCAAAAGGTGAGACAGACAAGTGAACTAACTCATAAAGCTACAGTAGAGAATGAACAGTAGAACCCTGGAAGCACGCACAAAGTAGGGGTATAGGGTCGAAGGGGCTGCTAACTCTACCGGATATGTCAGGAAACGGAGTGTGTTACTATATATTGGTAGGACAAATGTGTATGTAGAAGAAGTTGTCTGTTCAAGAAATTAATAGCACTCCTTGGTTAGTATTAGAAATGATTCTTAAAACTGTCCAAACTCAAAGAGGAGTTTCTCAGTAAAAGAAGGATCTTCTGATTTGAAAAGAATGTAAAGATATCAGTGAAAGTGACTATGAGGAGACAAAGGTGATGAATGAAGAAAGAACCTTCACAGTTAGTGCATCAGTAACTCTCACCATGTAACATAATAACTCAGCCCTTACTGACTTTCATCATGCTATGTATGGATTGGCAGCTCAGGCATTTCTTTTGCTCTTGTCACCTAAGATCCCCCACACAACTGAAGATATCTGGAGGTGCGATTAGGCTGAATGGCCTCACATGCTAGCAGTTGGTATTGCCTGTCAGCTGACTTGTCCCTGGTCTTGTCCATATTGTTGCTTATCCTCCATCCTACACTTTTTCACAGCATAGTGCTCTTAGTATTCCAAAAGAGCAAGAGTGGAATCTGCAACATCTCCTAAACCCTAGAATCCAAAATTGTAGCAATGTGAATTCTGCTACATGCTACATCAAAGCAAATCATAAAGCCAGCTTCAATTCAAGGGGAAGTAAAAACAGATAAATGGGCAATCTGATTTTGAAATGAACAGGTCAAGATTATATAGAGACTTTCTATAATAACTCAGAATTTTTAAAGTTAAGAAAAACGATTCAGTTGGTCTAATAGAATGGAAATAAAAAAGAATAAACTCTATTTAAGGATAGGGGGCGGTGCCTGTGGCTCAAGGAGTAGGTCATTGGCCCCATAACCCGAAGTGGTGCATTCAAACCAGCCCCGACCAAAAAAAGAAACAAGGGTAGATTTAGGGACACTAACACTAGCAAACAAAGAAACCACAATGTATCCAGAAGGTTGTTGCTGGAGTGAATGAAATAAAAGACCATAAAAAACTAAAAGATAGAATCTGATCAAAGATGAGGGTAATTGTCCCTGAAAGTTTGGAAAGAGTTCAGAAGCAAGGGATGAGGTTTGATATTGAGTTGGATGGATGGAAAATCCCCTTCTTTGTCTCATTAGCTCACTAATGGTGATAGTTTTGAACTGATAATGAATATGGTGGGAGATTGTGCAAAAGTATTCAAATTGCTGTTGGAAATTTGTCTCTTTTTAGTTACCATATCACAATGTAATTAAAAGCAGGAGGTATCGCTTCATCATCAACAGAGAATTTACATAGCTTTCCTAGTCTACCATCTAGATTAGTGACATGTAAACACTCAAAGAAAAAACATTTTGAGTAACTTTTAAGAAGCTATTTAGCACCAAACATTAGTAAACCAAATCCAACAAAAAGTAAAAATGTATACACTATGACTATGTAGGAGTTATGCTTGGAAACTAAAGTTGATAACATTGAACAATCACTTAATCCAATACAGCATCTGAATAAAATAAAGACCCAAACATAATGTCTTAATAGATGCATGAGAATCACTGGACAAAATCAATACCCATTTATAATTGAAAACTCTCAATATACTCAATCTCATGAAGGTCACACACAATAATCCCTGTTGCTAATATCATAATAATAAAACTCTGTCTTCTTTTTAAGATCAGGGAAAAGTCAGGGACTTCTCCTATCATCACTTCTATTTAACATTATTCTAGAGGTTGTAGAGAATGAAACTGGCTGTGAATAAGGTGTCCAGGTTAGAAAAATAAAGAAGAAAAACTTTATTTATGATATTCCTATACACAAAAATTCCTAAGGAATCCTCCCAAATGTCTGTTATAAACAATCAACAAACTAGTTTACAGAGTTCAAGATCAATATATGTAAAATTAATTGCATTTTAATCTACACACAAGCAATGAACAATCCAAAATATAATCAAGAACAAAATTCCATTCATATTACTATCAAAAGGAATAAAATAATTAGGAATAAATTTAGCAAAAGAAATGTAAGAGTAGTATACTGAAAATTACAAAACATTATTGAAAAAAATTAAAGAACAAAAATATGCTTTGTTCCCAAATAGGAAGACTTAAAATTGTCAGGATGGTATTTCTCCCACAATTAATCAATAAATTTAATTGTGGTATTTCTCCCACAATTAATCAATACATTTAATGTAGTTTATATCATAGTTCTAGCAGTCTTATTTTTAAATTTTTTTGGAAGAAATTGTTAAGTTGATCCTAAAATGTAGAGAATTAAAAAGACCTAAAATTACTGAAACAACTTTGAAAAAGAACAAAGTTGAAGGATTTACACTTCCCAATTTCAAAACTTATTATAAATTTATATATTTCAAAGCTATGTGGTATCAGCATAAGGATACACAGGTATATCAACAGAGCAGAACTAAGAGTCCAGAAGTAAAGCCTAACACTTATAGTTAATTACTTTTCAAGGAAGGTAACAAAGCAATTCAGTAAAAAAGAATAGTCTTTTCAACAATTAGAGATTCACAGGCAGAAAAAATTAACTTTAACCCTTGCCTCAAAACACACACACAAGAAATTAACCCAAAATAAAACATAAACCTACAAGTAAGGCCTAAAACAAAAATGTTAGAGAGAAAAATATATCTGAAACCTTGAGTTAGGCTGAGATTAGAATAGCTGTTTCAGCAAAGAGGGTGTATATACACGTAAGACGTTAAACATCATTAGTCATTAGGGAAATGCAAATTAAAACTGAGACATTATCTAATAATCACTATTAAGGTTTTAATTAAAAGACAGATAATAGTAAATGTTGGTATAGAGCAGAGAAATAGGAACTCTTATGTATTGCCAATAAGAAGGTAAAATTGTCCATCTACTCTGCAAAGCTCACAGGGCAGTTTCTAAAAGATAAACACCAACTTGCTCTAAAATCTGTTATATTCCACTCCTTAGTATCTATCAAGAAGTGAAAATATATTCCTACAAAAGACTTGCATGTAAATAGAAGCATTATTCATAATAGCCAAAATTGGAAACACCCTATAGTTTACCAGCTGTACGTCCATACAATGGAAAGTTAGTCACCATTAAAAATGAACAAGCTAGTGAAAAATGCTACGGCATGCATGAAACTCAGAAACATTAGCTAAGTGAAATATGTCAATCATAAAAGATCTCATACTATGTGATTTTATTTATAGACAATGAAAACTCAATAATAGTTATGGTAATGTAATTTAAAGTGAAAAGAACAGTCTTTTCAACAATTAAAAATTCACAAGCAAAAAAGGTAACAATATGTATCTGTAGAGATACATATTATTTAAATCTACATTTAAAATTAAGATATGTAAAATATACCTCAAAGTTTTAAAAGAAACCTTTTTGTTAAACACCTAGTTCTGAATTAGAACATTAAAAAAAATTTAAAAAAGGCTGAAAACTAGTGGAATGCTCACTAGCCTGAGTTGCAGATATTAGATTCCTGGGCCAGCTTCTCCTTGCCAATAAAAATGTTGTGTTTGCAAGTTCCTTAACATTCTGAACCTCCGAGGCTTCATCAGTTATAAAAGTAAGTTGGAATAGGTGATTCCTGAAAATGTAGAATAGCAAGAGTCTAGTGATCTCTTTAAAAATTAGAGGAGTCATTCATAAATGGAGTGTTAAACTCTGAAGTAACGTGACCACACCGTTTCTCTTTATCAATCTTATGACTAAAATAAAAAGTGCCTGAAAATGCAATTTCTAAAATAGTAAGCCAATCAGGTATTACTGAGTTTCTATTATACATAAATTGTGGAAGTTATGGAAATAGGAAAAAAGTTAATAATCCCTGTTAAAATAAATCTTTCATTCTCAAAATATGTAGAAGTCATAAATGGAGAAGAGAACTTGCAGATGAATGTAAGAAAGCAATGACTCATACATCAGGCACAAGCACGCTCAGGAGGATCTCGGGGCCAGGAGAGATTGCTATGACTGAAGGACAATAAAAGCCTTTGTAGAGGAAATTTATTTTTAGTGGGATCTTGAATAACAAGTAAGATCCAAATATGTGAAAAATGTGAAGAAAGTGTATCCAGTATGGAAAAGTTTGCAAGTAAAAGTAAGAAAATTCTGGGGAAATAGGATAAGCTCACTGTAGTATCAGAATGAAAAAGTGAAGTAGAGATACAAAGTTAAATAGTAAATCTGAGCCAGATTATGGGGCTTTGGAATGCTTGATCGTTACTGGGTTATCCTCACCAACTTTAGACTAGCAGACTAAGTTTATCATAGATTTGCTTAAAAAACTAATTTGGTTGCTCTGAAAAAGGGACAATTTGAAGGTGTGAGGCTGATTAGAATGTAAAGATCATCAAAATATGATAAATTTTGAGAACAAAGAGTTTGAAATATATATAATTAATGTTGCAGAGGTAGAAGTAGGATGTATTATTGCCAATATATGACCAAAAAGAATGGCTCAAAATGGGCAATGTTCTAAATTCTTTGCCTACTATCTCATTAAATTTTCCAAAGCATCCACTTAGATAAAAATATTATTTCCATTTAATAGAAGAGAAATCAGCACAAAAAAGAATTCAAGGGTCTAAGTAGCAGTGGTAGAATTGGATTGGACTCTAGAAGTTGGACGACATACTGCTCTGACAAAGTTCTCTCCGTCAGTTCTGACTTAAGCCTCAGTAACTGTTACTATCGAGGCTCCATTGGATACACAGTATAAAAGATTATTTGGGAGGGAAGAGAAATCAAGTTTGGATAACTTGTTTTGGTTCCCTTTGCTATGCATACATGTGTGTTTGTATGTATGTCCGAGTTGATGTGTGTGTCTATGTCTGTTTGGGAAGTCCAGAGTTCATAAATAATATTAGACAAAAACACAATACCAGGAATTTTTAATGAAAATTCCTATTGAATCCATTATAATTTTACCAAATCATTTAGTTCATGGTTGTGATTAACTTAACAACAGAACTTCACAAAGAAAGCAATTCTGTCCTCCTTATAAAGAGGCAACATGTCTTCTATCCTCTCAAGTTGCATACGCTGCAATATTAAAATAGTGCAAAAAATGTGTAAAGTTGTTATATTTATTTTGAAAAGATAAAAATAGGTGGAAATTATATTAACATACTCTCTGTGTGTAAATATAAAACATAATGAAAAATTGTACTCAGAAATCTTAACTTTGATCCTTGCAGTGAGGTTGGAACTTTTTTTTTTTTTTTTTTTCAGTTTTTGGCCAGGGCTGGGTTTGAACCTGCTACCTCCAGCATATAGGGCTGGCGCCCTACTCCTTTGAGCCACAGGCACCCCCTGAGGTTATAACTCTTTTTCTCTTCATGCATGTTCTTGAATTTTTTAAATAATCTGACGTGTATTACTTTAGCTATTCTTTTGATAAAGTTCAAAATAAGAATTTTATTTTTTTCTTTTTAAAAACCACTTTTTTGGAGCATAATGGGCATAAGGCAAGCCACACATATTAAAGGTATGAACTTGATTTTTTTTTTTTTTACATACTCAACCATAGATACATAGGCAGGAAGCATCACCATAATCAAGACAGTGCACAGACTCATCATTTCCGGCAGCCCTAGTTCCCCTTTGTAATCTCCTCTTCTAGTCCTTCCACAAATCCTCTCCCATATTCACAGGGAGCCAACTACAGATCGGCTTTCTGTCTCTATATGTTGGTTAGCATGAACTCAGTTTTTTTACAAATATAATATGGTCTTATTTTTGGTCACGCTTATGTTAATTTACATAACTTTAAAATTCATTCTTCTTGTGCTGATTACAAATAGTTCATTGCTTTCAGATAGGTATACCTGGCAGATATAATATTGCATTTTATATATATACTACATTTACTTGTTGATGGACACTTTTCCTTGTTTCATGTTGGAACTGTCACAAACAAAGCTACTATGAACATTTGTGTACAAATTTTTGTGTAAATATATGTAGAATGGCTTGATTATATGATAAGTGTATGTTTAACTTTTTAAGAAAATACCAAACTGTCATTGTAAATTGTTTTATGATTTATACTTCTACTAGTAATGTATGAGTTGCTCCACACCATTATCAATAGTTATTATGATCAGACTATTAAAAAGTTTAGATATTTGAATAGGTGTGCAGTTAGTTGCATTTCATTTTGGTTTTAATTTGCCTGCTTTTTTTTTATCTTCTTTGGTGATGTGTGGGAATATTTGCTCATTTTGTATTGAATTGTTTTCTTATTGTTGAGATTCTGATGTAAATATTTGGTTACAATTTTATTGTCAAATATATGATTTGTAAATATTTTCTCCCATTCTCTTGCTTTTCATTCTCCCTAACAGTGACTTTGGAAAAGCAAAAGTTCTTAATTTTGATAAAGTCTAGTTTATATGAAAAAAGTTTAATTATTATCTCCGGTTCAGGTTCTAATGAAGTTTTGAACTGCTTCAGAGGTACTTTCTTCCAACTAGAATTGAAACTTGTCGCCTGGAGTTACACCTTTTGCCTTTTTCCCTTCCTGTGGTCTCTCGTTTTACAGACCTGAATTTTGCCTTTAGCACATAGTGCTACTTAGTACTTATCCTACTATGACAAGGCTGCCTGTTGCTTACCTTTCTCTTTGAAAACAGAACTTCAGTTAGATTAGGGGTATAATACCACCCAATTAAAAAAACAAAACTATACAAATAATCACAACAACAAACAACTATACATCTTGGCCTTTCTTGAAAATGAAATGCATACGAGACAAGGTTTAGTATTATATGTGGGAACAGCTGATAGAATTCAACTAAGAAAGCTTCTTAAAGAGGGTGCATATTCCATGGTGTACCTATACCACAATTTATTGATCCATTTGTGGGTCAGTGGGCACTTGGGCTTCTTCCATGACCTAGCAATTATGAATTGAGCTGCAATAAACATTCTGATATAAATATCTTTGTTGTAATGTGATTTTTGGTCTTCTGGATATATACCTAATAAAGGACTTGTACCATGGAATATTATGCAGCCCCTAAAGAAAGATGGAGACTTTACTTCCTTCATGTTTACATGGATGGAGCTGGAAAATGTTCTTCTTAGCAAAGTATCTCAAGAGTGGAATAAAAAGTATCCAATGTACTCACTCCTATTATGAAACTAATTATAGCCTGCGAATATGGGGAGGGGGAGAAAGGGAAGGGGGGAGGATGGGTGAGAGGGTGGTTGGTGGGGTCACCTCTATGGTTTATCCTACAAGGGTACAAGTGACTCTTTCTAAAAGTAGAATATAAATGTCTTAACACAAAAACTAAGAAAATGACATGAAGGCTATGTTAACCAGTTTGATGAAAATATTTCAAATTGTATATTAAAACACCACACTGTGCCCCATGATTGCATTAATGTACACAGCTATGATTTAATTAAAAGAAAAAGAGGGTGTATAGTCTCAGTGGGCACTTGCCTTGTATTATACCTTATATTTACTCCTTTTTGCTAGGTGAAACTTGAACATATTGACTGGAGATGAAGTAGATGTATTAATTATTTACTTTAAAAGTGATTTATAGGCCACTTTGGTAGGTCATGCCTGTAATCCTAGCCCTCTGAGAGGCTAAAGCATGTTGATTGCCTGAGACCAGCCAGAGTGAGCATGAGACCTCATCTCTAAAAATAGGTGGACATTGTGTCAGGTATCTGTAGTCTGGCTCCTTGGCAGGCTGAGGCAAGAGGGTCACCTGAGCCCAAGAGTTTGAGGATGCTCTGGTAGATGCCGTGGCACTCAATCGAGGGGAACAAAGTGAGACTGGGTTTAAAAAAAATATGGTTTATAAATGCGTATATGCTATTTTTCTTTATTTTTAATGATTCTGGCTATATAATTATTGTATATATTTATATGGTACATGTTTTAGTACAGACATACAATGTGTGTTAATCAAATCAGGGCAATTGGTTAATGGGTCCAAAAATATAATTAGCTATGTATGATGTATGATAGCACAAAAATGCTGCTGTTTTCAATATGCCTCCAGGTTAATTTGATAAAACTTCTAGTGGTCATACTTCTATTAGTCTACAAATCATCTGTCCCATGTTAAAGAATATGAGGATAAATTAAGCACAAAATATACCGCATGTGATAAACAATATTGAATATTTAGATAAAGTGTATATTCTTTTCATTAAAAGGTTATAGAGTGACCGCAGCAAAATTTCATTCGGGCATAATTGATGTTGAGTTATTATTTTCAGTGTGAGAATCAAGCATCAGCTTTAGTTCCTTCATAGGACATTTTGTTCAGAATAACTTTACGTAATTATCAAAGAGAATAATAATGATGTAATAAATAATATTATAATAAAGTTTCTTGAGTACTTGGTATGTGTAAACTCTACACAGGAAACATTAAGTACATCATATGATTTAATTCTTACCATAAGTACTATCAAGTAGTTGTTTTAATTTTCGCATTTAATGAAGAAACACAAGCATAAATACATCGTTTAACTTGCTGAAGATCACACACCTAGGTAATGGTGAAGCCAGAATTTGAACAAAGTTCTATCTAGCCTCAAAGACTCCCTAAATTATACATACCTATGCTAGTCTTTTAGTATGTTTTCATTTTCTTGGACCAGAGTTTATTCTTTCTGTTTACCTAAAATGTTGTCTACTCATCTACATATAATTTAAAGAGAGATTAGCAACATAATCATAATTCCCACTAATTTTCATTGCACTTAGACTAACAAGGAAGGGCTCATTACGGCTCTTGGTATGGCTCAGGATCATAGCCCACAGAAAATAGTTTTAGTTCTTCCTCTTAATAAGATTTGCCCAAGGATAAAATTTATAGCCTATATAAAATTTATAGCACAGGGAACTACGGACCATTTGAATTCTACGTATGTGAAATAAAATCACCTGGCAATATATCACCCAAACTATTTTTGAACTGTAATATTTTACTGATTTCTGAAATTTACTGGGTTGCTAGCTGTTAATTCTGTCATCACTTAATCTTTTTATAACCTTTATTATCAATAGTTAAAGAAAATTAAGCCTAGATTGGCAACAAACAGTCTCAATTCCCTGAACAAATATGCATTCTATAAAAACTGGATAAGAATGCAATAATAAGAAAACATATAAACAGTTTCTTTGGAGATAATTAAATGCTTAACTTTCTAATCAGAATCTGATTTTCACTAGTTGTACTTTGATTATTTAACAATGAACATGCTACAATTTACATCCTTGATCTTCAGCAAAAATCAGAAAGTTCTAGTATAATCAAGAATAATGAAATTAAGTTTCTCAAGCATATGGAGCAACTAAAGAAAACACATATCGTTACATCCAGTGCAACAAAGTATCTAATAAAATCGTGAAACTTGTTGAATATTTTTTGTGAAGTTTTAACGTTTCTTTTCTACCTAAGTTCAAACACTGAGAAGTTGCTTTTCATAAAAGCTGTTTTTGAAGAATTTCATGATCAGCAGTCTAGTGTTGCACATCTGTGTAGAAAAGCCTACCCAGGGAATTGCTTTAGCATTAGGCTCAAGATTAGGCACTGATAGATGCATGGCATTTAGTAATACCATTAAAATATTCTACACTACACAATGGTAACAGATGTCTTACGTTCTACAACTAATCAAAAAGTAAATCAACCAACATGAAAAACACATCTGGAATCATAGAAATGGAAGAATTTAGTCATATATCATTCTGTGTTATATCGAATTTGTGTTAATTTGTGAAATGCTGTGCTAGATGTTTTTATTTAAATGAGACCAAATATACATTTTACTCTGTGATCTCCAAAGCCATTTACTGTACAGCGCTCTTTGTCAGGTTCTGAAGTGCTTCTTCCCAGGCCTGAGATAACTCCAGCTTTCTGAAATAATTCTCCTTATTAAAGCAATATGTTCAAAGTGAACAATGCAAGTCCACGGGGACCTCTGCTGAGCAAGTAATGGTCTGATGGTGCCTTGACGGACTGCAATAATGGTCCCAGCCAATCCGGAAGGGGGACTCTGACAGCAGCTCAGTTGTGTAATGTATTTCATATGTAGACCGTGTTCCAAAAACAGTGCTAAATAATAGTACTGTACATTGTCTAATTAAACTCTGCAAATCATGGCATTACAGCCATGAATTAAACTCCACTGTTAGCCTCTAATCATTGGGAATATTCATAAAGGAAAATAGATTTACATAGAATCTTTTCAGTTTGGTTTTACTTATAAGATTAACTTAATTGGGGGCTCCAGAAATTTATTTCTTTGGAAGAGAGAGCCATTACTATTTTTTTAAATACTAAAAAAGAGTTATGTGTTTGTAAATCTTTCAAGTCATTCTGAATGTTCTGCGAAATGTTTTACAATGCCATTGGGAATGAATAAAATCCTACATTTCAATAAAAATCATAACTAAATTATTCCAAATGAGCGGTTCTACTGATTCAGTATAGACTTTCGTTAAAATTGCAGTCCTAATGAATCCTAGTGTTTAATCTGACTTATTTCTTCATTTTTGGTCAACTCAGAACAATGTTCAGGAATATTTTTTATCCATTGTAAATAAAAGAAAGTAAATAAAAATGAGTATTCTCTCTCCATGGGATTTTTCTTCTATAAAGACAATGAATATTTATTTAGGTTATCATAAATTGCTTCTCTAGTTTTATAATTCATTAACATAGAAAAAGTAACCAAAAGTTGCAATTGTTAGCACATAATCAGTGATTAATCTTTGATTATCTTGATGCCAATTTTAAACTGTTAACTCATATTTGACACTGAAATGGTGCAGTAATTTTTAACTTTTGAGTTTAAATGCATCATTAAAAAACTTTTAAGCTGCCCTTAACAAAAGGTATCAGTAAATTGTTACGCTCTTCGTGATATCCAGAATTTCCTTTCACAGTGTTGTTTAACTTTACTTAAGCAGCAAATGTAGATAACTAACCCTTTCCACTTAGTATGTCATTTTCAGTTTTTCTGTCCCATTTAAGCTTTTTGTTCTGAAACATCTAGCTACAAGTACCTCAGATTTTAAAGGAACATAAGTGTTAATAAACTCATCTTGTCAGTAATGTGCAGACTAACTAATAAAGTCAAATTTCACTAAATTCCTCCATTAAATATAAGGAGTTATTTTTTTCTGAAGAATAACTATTAAGCTTTGTCTCTAAATAGAATTTACATCAGAGCAAGAAAGAATGCTTCTTCCATAGGAATATATGAAAATTATATCCTAAATGGTCACTTTGGGGTCCCTTTTTAGGATTAAATAAAGAAAGTAAGAAATTGAGATAATTCCAAACGATTAGGCATGGGAAATTTATAATCTTTGTGTAATCATAGAGGTCTTAATGATCCCTTGATACTATTAATCCTTATAATTTTCATAAGGTTGTCAAGTCCTGCAATTTTCCTCTCTTAGACGAATGACCTTGAACCTGAATGATGCCCAGATTTTTATTTCACAGCACTAATAAAAAGCTATGTCACAAAGGTACTTAATAAAAATGAATGTGAGATTTTAGTAGAGATAGGGGACTTGCCAGATCAAAGCGTATCCATTTATGAATGTTATAAACTCTTGATAAAATGAGTTGTCATGTGATGGCATGTTTATATCAGGGGTAAATGAAAAGATAATTTTTTAATTAAAAATAATAAAAACTTTCTGCCAGCTGGTGGCAATAGGGGTGGGGGCATCTGGCTAACAGCTGGACATTATTAAATATATATTAACTTGAGCACCTCATTGGTAATTTTTTAATAAAGTTATCTCCCCCCCCCTCTTTATTGCTAGTCTGGAAGGGTCACACATTTGTACTCACATGAACAAAAAAAGATATAGTTTTATAATCCCTTAGTAATTATTCTAATCACTCTTCCAAACCTTCCACATTTAAGTTACTAGAAATCCGTGATCTTGCCAGTAAGAGTCATTGTCAGTTAAGCTTTCCGTCAAAGTTCTAGTCCCCGAGAGACTGTTTTTCGGCTTCTCTTTTCCTTGTAAGAAGCGTGTCTGTGTGAGAAAGATTTCTAGCTCTCTTGGCCCTTGGGAAGGGAAAGCCCATTTCTGTCTGCTCTGCTCATCTCTGCCGTATTGTGTGACCTTGAATGTCAGAGCTGACTCTGGACTCTCTTATTCTCTTTTCATTTCTGCTGTAATAATAGCAATTTTCTCTAAGGCAAATGATGCAACTTGATACAATATTGTCACAGTCACATTTGATTATTCTGAGCTTAATATGATTGTTCCCAATGAAGTTTTTAACTTTCATTTCCAAAGTATGCTAGTGAAATGTGGCCATCCTATGAATTGCTATGGTCTGATTTCAAGAGGATGAAACTCAAAATGGCTTAAACGAACAAAAAAATGAAAAGATGCATTTATCAGAAAGTGTGGGCAAACTTTGAAAAGTCTAGAAGTTTTGAAGTTTGAAAATCTTGAAGACCCTCCTCGTTTCTTGTCTGTACTGGTCCCAGTGTGTTCATTTCAGTCTTCTGCAAAGCTATTGCCTGAGCTAGGAAATTATTCCCTTTGTTAGCAGTGAAGATATGGTATACTTAGTGGAGTTGTGGGACAGTCCTATTTTGAAAGTAAGCCAGGAAGCACGTTAGGCAAGTAGGGAGTTTCCAGTGCAGACCATAGGGGACTTACAGACTTGGAAGAAACATTTCACAAAGGAAGACCTAGGGAAAGATGTTGAAATATGCATCAGAAAAGTACATTCTCCCAGGTGCAAGTAATTCATTATTTCATTGTCAATACTTTATTAATGAAATGCATGTGTTCTTCCCAATTTATTACAGAATCTTTGGGTCTTTGCAGCCTTATGAGGTTTGACAATTAAGTTTGTAAACTTGCTACTGTGCACTTACAGTGTTAGTACTGTACAAACAACTGGGTAATGTTTCATAACATTGGCATATTGAGGTCAGTGTATCATGGTTATGTTCATGCCAACATGTGGCAGTGTCATGCTAAGTGGTGGCCATTTATCTTGTATGTTTTTGTGTGCTGTCTGGAAACATGGAGCTTGAATTAGAGCATTAAAAAAAGTGTAAATTTCTTGTTAAAACGGCATAAGTGGAAGCCAAGTGAAGGACATGCTTGTCCAAGTTTATGGGGATGATGCCATGAAAAAAATGGCAGGATACAAATGAATTCAACCAGGGGTGTCAATCTTTTTTTTTAATCTGTCACACCAGGTGTCCTCAAACTATGGCCTGCAGGCCACTTGCAGCCCACTGGCCCTTCAATAGTCTGAGGGACAGTGAACTGGCCCCCTGTTTAAAAAGTTTGAGGACTCTTGTGTCACACCTTGGAAAAAGAAGAGTTGCCCTGGGCTGCACATTATGTTCACAAACACTACCAAAAGCTGAATAGCAAAAAAAGGTCCATGCATGCTTTTTGCGATATCTGACACAACAGATAAGCCATAAAAGGTACTCACAAAATCATCAAGAGACCCATGACCCAGAGGTTGGACCCCTCTGAAATATTTTTCTGAGGAAAGAGAAAAGCCTAGGTCAGGAAGGCCAAGTAATAATCAGAATTAACAAATATATCACAAAAATTTGTCAAATCATATGACAAAATCATTAGCTGATTAGGAGAAGCATAGCAGACCCAGCAAGTAAACATCTGTGGAAAAACAGGAAGACCTGAACTGAGAATCTTGGCCCACCACTCGTGGCTCTTGTATCATGATGATGCACCAGCTCACACAGTAAACTAATAACTACATTGGACACCTCCCTACCCACCTGATCTGCCCTCCAATGACTTCGTCTTTACCCAATGTAAGATTTTGATGATATTTGGGACATCGAGGGTAATATAATGGCAGCTTTGATGGCCATTTTAGAGAAAAGAGTTCTAAGATGCTTTAAAGGGTGACTAGCCACTGGTATTGGTACACAGCTTCCCAAGGGTGGTACTTTGAAAGTGACCATAGTGGGCTCAGAGCCTGTAGCTCAGCAGGTAGGGTGCCAGCCATATGCACTGGGGCTGGAGGGTGCAAACCCAGCCTGGGCCTGCCAGACAATGACAACTACAACCGAAAAAAAAAAATAGCAGGGCATTGTAGCAGGCACCTGTAGTCCTGTAGTCCCAGCTACTTGGGAGGCTGAGGCAAGAGAAGCATTTAAGCAAAGAGTTTGAGGTTACTGTGAGCTGTGGTGATGCCATGGCACTCTACAGAGGATGACACAACAATACTCTGTCCTTTAAAAAATAAAGTGACCATAGTGATATTCAGCAATGACAGATATAGCACTTTTTCCAGGATGAGTTTACAAACTTGTCAGACCTATACTATAGTGTCAGTACGTAGGTACTCTTTTTTAATGTTTTAATAAAATGCTATACGCTTGCCTTTCTCCAAGCCTTTTTTTTTTCTTTCTTTTTTTGAGACAGGGACTCACTTGTCAGCCAGATTAGGGTGCAGCATCATTATTGTAGCTCACTGAGGGTTGCACTCCTGGGATCAAGTTGTTCTCCTCCCACAGCTTCCCAAATGACTGGAACTACAGGCACCTGCCACCACTCCCAGTTAATTTCTCCATTTTTTGTACAGATAGATAGGATCTCACTGCTGTCCACACTGGTCTCAGACTCCTGGGCTCAAGGGATCCTCCACTCTTGGCCTCCCACACTGCTAGGATTACAGGCATGAGCCGCTGCTCCGAGCCTCTCTCCCATCTTAAAACAAACAAGACAAACGTGACTTGGACATGCTTACTCTTCCATTATTATCTCTCCAACTATGTGGATTCTTTTCCATGTTTCTAAAAACACCCAACCTCTTTCACATCTAAATCCTTTTGATCACACTTTTTCCTCTTCTGGGCATGATTTTCTCCCTGGTAAATTCCTTCTTATTTTTCATGTCTATGCTAAAATACCAACTCTAAAGAACTTAATATCAGCTTGAAGGAGACCAGATCTTACCACCTTCATTATAACCTTTATTTGTCTGTTGATTTGGTCATTGTCTCTTTCACTTACATAATAACATCCACAATACAAGGAGCAGGTCTCTGAGCTATTCTATCTCCAGAGGTATGCATCAATCAAGCCAGGAACACGGTAAGCTCTAAAAAGCCATCTGTCGACTTCATCAATGAATCATTAAATCTATTCGACACTTTGCAGTCTTCACATTAATCAGTTGCAGCACTTCCTTTCCATTCACTGCCATTTTCCTTGACCTCTCTATCAAGAGCCAGGTTGTTATTCTGGCTCTAACTCCTTTTGCTTTTTTTTTTCCCACAGTTCACAGCAACCCCAAATTCTTGGGCTTATGTTATTCTCTTATGTCAGCCTCCGAAGTAGCTAGGACCACAGGTGCCCTCCACAGTGCCCAGCTAAGGCAATTCTTCTTTTCTTCTCAAATTATGTGCTCTGAAAAATTTAATTCTTGTTATGATTTTAATGACTGCTTGTTTGCTCTTGGCTCACAAATATGTTTTTTTCTCTCGATTTTCATATCATGCTAGTTTTTATTGATTATTTCTCTTGAATATTCTTAAACAGAATTTTGCATTCCTTTCCAGCCCCCCCAAACTTGGCCCTATTTTCTATCTTGCTGGAAGAGAACACCCTGAGGCCAGTCACCCAGGAGGGAAGCATAGAAGTTTCATCCAGGGATCTTACCCTAATCCACCGCTTGCGAATTATACTTGCACTCATATATTCACTCACCAATATTGATTAAGTTGTATTAATTTTGCCTTCTGTATCACTCTAAAATTTACCCTTTCTTCTATAACAGTTTCTAACCTGTGTCCTTACTCCACAGTATTTGTTTTCCATGATGATCAATACCGCCTCCTGCTGCCAAAGTGGGTTTTCTCATCATAAACAGGTCTTGCAGGAGGTTTAAACATTTCGGTTGTTTCCATTTACCTTCAGAATCTTCCTCATTTCATCTATATAAAATCATTTCTAACCTAATTTCCAGACAGTAAAATATATACCTGGTGTTAAATGTATATCCAATCATTTTTAATCTCCTCAACATTTTAAATTCATGCACATCTCCGCGCCTTTTACTCATTTGTTTTTTTACCAGGCAGTCGCCTCATCTTAAAATTGCCAATCCAGATTCATTTATGGATCCCCCTTTCCTGTAACAATATTTCCTGATCATATTTCAAAATGTCTTGGTTGTGTCTTCCCTTTATTGCCATGGTATAGTACCCTTATAATTACTGTGGCATTTATCACTCTATACCTACTCATTCATTTGAATTACTTCTGTATCTTCTGCACTTAGGATCATCTGGTTAAAATCAGAGCTACCACTTGTTACAATTCCAGGTACTCAAGTTCTTCAGTGAAGTGGGCTTGTCTGGTTTAAAAGAAAAGAACTCATTCACAAAATGCAGGTAAATAGGAGGCTCAATATTAATGAACCCCAGATATAAACTCAAAGATTCGACTTCTTTAAGTTCAGGAAAAGTCACTTCAAACACCTCACTTCCAAAATGAAGAAGTCTAAGCTCTTTAGAAGGATGTCTTGGAGCAGACAGATGGGAGATTTCTTAGAGAACAGAGATAGGGGATTTCTGGGAGCACAGAGATAGGGGAAGGGAAAACATAACATTCTCATGCCCTGGCTGACCCCGATTCCTTGAAGAAAGTTAACACTGTGATGTAAATTTGAAATCCCATCCCTTCTCCATTGCTGACCCCCAAACACACGCACAAACAAATACATGATCCTGATTTCTCTTAGAGGAAGGTTATCAGTTCAGGAAATAGTGCTAAAGTATGGGAAGAGAGGTGGTATTTCACCACGAAACAAACTGACAATATCTGCTTGAAATTTCTATTATTGAAAAGTTCCTTACACTTCTCCTCCACCAGCAGCAATGTCTTTCTTGGCCCTTTTCATGTTGCTGCCGTCTTTAACGTCTTCTTACTTGTTCCTCTTTTAACTACCTCTGTCTTGTTGGATTTTTGCAGGAGCTCTAAATTTCTCTTTTTCTATTAATGAAAGTCCAACCTGTATATTTAAACTTTTACCCCCAAACCCAGTTTATGGTGTTTGGGGACAGCAGCCCAAATGAACTGAAACAATAAGAAAGAAAAATGCAGTTCACTTTTCTTGTTCCCATTTTTGGTCTTTCAATGCTGTTAGTCTTGCTTCTCTTTTTCGTGTGATTTATTCATTTTTTGGCACATGGTGTGTGGCACATTCCTAATAACCACCAGAAACCTGTGATCTGGGCCCCCAAATATATATGTTGTGCTAATTTATTTTAAATTTTGAGGAGACAAATATAGTTGGTCCATCTTAGGTCAAGGGTCTACTTCTAATCTAATTATCTGTATTTGAGATAAGAAAATTCTCTAAACAAAAAGAAAATGAATGATTGGCATCTTTAATTTTTTTTTCCTCTATGTTCTTGTGTATTTTGCCGTTAGCAATATCTCAAGTGGATCCTGTATTCCTAACATTCAGCATAACCTTGACCTATAGAAGATAGTCAACAAATGTTTATTGGAAAAATCAAACATGAATTGTTTTGCGCTGAATTTCACTCACTAGCAAATTTTATTAAAATAATCTTCTAAAGTTTATGTTACTAATCAACTATACTATTCATAAGCATTTAAAGACTAGTAATAGTAATAATTTACCTGAGGATTTAGTAAAAATAAATATTACTTGTGGAAAGGACTGAAAAAGCAAAGATAAAGTTCTTTATTAATAGGATTGGAGAATGAAAGAGAAATAAAGGGAAAGATAGAACATGCTAAAAATAACATATAGGAAATGAGTAACACTCCCACTAGTGATTCTTTATCTGAACAATAATAAAGATACTTATAAACATTTCTTTCTATATACACAACTTAGTCTTGGAAATAATTTTTAGCTAGTCCTCCAATGGTCCTCACATATTTACTGCTTCCTCTTTTCCACGTGTCAAATTTTTCAAAGGGTATTATAGTTTAGCAATATTTCTAGATATTTTAGGAATTTTAGTTCCTAAGACTTTATGAGTTTGATTTCATTTTGAAACATCTATACAATGTATCTAATATTACTTTGGCAAAATGTACTTGTAAAGCTTTCATAATGAAACATATTTTGGTGCAATTTAAAGTACTTAATTTTATAATTGCCTGGATGTTGAGTAGAGTAATAAATAGAAGAGTAACTAAAAGGAAATCATTTAAACACACACATAAGTAATTTTTTAGTCTTGATTCTGATCAAGACTAAAATGCTTATTAATAAACAGAAATCAAGCCAGACTTGATGCTTATTAACAAACAGACATCAAACCAGGTCTTAATTATTTCAATGTATTGATAAAGAAAAATCAGGCCAGCTGCAGTAAATAGGAAAAGGTGATTGGCAGCTTCCAGGGAACTAAGCCTTCAATACAGGAAATGAATTTCATTCCGTTTTGATTTTAAAAACAAATAGCTTAATTGAAAAGATTCTTCGTGTGTGGAAAAACCAAGCTCCCATTACGTATTTCTTATTTGAGTGAAAGGAAATTTGAGAATATAAGAAAAAAGAAATCACTCCTAAGAAGGAATCTGTGATCAAATCCTAGTTAATAATTGTGAAATTAATCTGCATTCAAAAGTGTTTATAAATTTTCAGAGAAGTATGTGGAATGTTAGTTTTTAAGTGCATAAATGTATGTGCATATATAATTTTTTATGAAATATTACATAATTTTTTGTTAAACTAAAGCAATTTTTATTATTTCCTTATAAATATAATAATAAAGTACTTTACAATAGTACATATAAGTGTAGGTGTATCTGTATTTTATATATATGTTAATATATTTATGTAGTCTACATAAATGCCTTTCTAAACATTTCTAGGTTGCTAGAAACTCTTCTCTATTGTTTCTGTCAACTTAGAAACCTATTCCCAGGTGATAAAAGTACAAAATAAACAAAAGCAAAATTTGAAAAAGTGCTTTCATGGTTCAGTTTTCCATAGGAACTCCTCAAAGTTTCCCTGAGGAATTATTACCCTTTAATTCTATTGAAAACTGTTAACTTTTCTTTCATAAGCTCTTATTAAAATTCAAGTTTTAAATAAATGATTTGGCATAACATGAAAACTATCTTTAGATAAGCATTGCTACAGGCAAGTTTGCCAAACAAGTTTCATTTGTGTTGAAACAGCTTAACACTCACTGTTTTTTTTTCTTTCCCTCTGTTGTGGGAATTCCAAATTTCCTAGTGTCCACCTGGACAACTTCTCCACACTTGACATCCCATTCCCAATACCTCTTCTCACCAAAATACATCTTAGCAATGTCCCCAGTTTCTTGATGCCAAGTTCTTTGCACTCCAAGATTATTTTCTTGTTAAACATATTGGGGTGATGTTTCTACACACAGTTAAAAATGGCTTAACTGTAGAATGGTGTCTATTCTAGAACCACTGCTGTCCAAGAAGAAATACAAAGCAATTCCATTCTTTGATTAGGGCATTTGAAAAATACGTCAAATTCAACCATATTTACAGTAACATGTATTAATAACTTATTTTTCTCTCCTATTCTTTTTCCTCCTCAACCCTCAATAGTAGATGAGACTTTCTTCTTTGGCCACATACATATCATTATCACGTTCCTCTCTCAGCCTTTAGTCAGCAATTCACCTTTCTTTACCTATTTTGTGTATTTCTCTTTCTGCCTCATGGATATGTTTTTCTTTTCCTAAGACTGTCCTCAATCTCTTTCTAGCCACAACCACAATCTTTCCCTCGATCTATGTCTCTGTGGTGGAGTCTGATGCTAATTCTGTTGCACTCTGAATTTTAGGGGGTTGTTTGGCACCTCCACCTAAGTGTCTCTCCACCCGTAAAGTCACTGCCAGGCTATGTCAGTTAAGTTGTCATTCTCTAAGCAGCCATATTGTGAATTTTCCTCTAGCTGTTACCTCCTAATAATCTTTTGGTAATCCCTATAGATACGATCCACCCAATGCAGTTTATATTTGCTCTCAGTCTCCCATTGAGATGTGCACCAGTTTTAATGGTTCCTTTCTACACTTTCACACTTTCTTCCCAACCCGTCTTGTTGCCTTTCAGACTCCAATATCTCTTTAGGTAAGACTCACTAATGCTTTAAAATGTTCATTAAACACAATACTAGCCCGCCAAGAATAGATTTAAAAAAAAAAAAAAGAGAGAGGAAGAGTATTACATATTTGTATGTAATAGACTACAAAACTTAAATAATACCAAAATCTTCAGAATGTTATTTGCTATTTCAATGCCCATGTCCTCTATTCTGTCAAAATGATGTATTCATCATGCCAGGACAGGGACACGTTCTTAATTTGGCTTTGGTTGTCTATTGACTTCATCTATAATGGTGTCTCTATCACTTTCTTCTAAAATTCTCTTTATTAGTGCAAAACTATCTGAAATAAACTTGCATTACTGACCTTTTATTTGAACTTCACCAATTTAGATAGAAGCTTCTCTCTTCTTTAATGTCGAGAGCACTTTTCCCCAAATAATTTTTCAAGATTTTTTTCTGTTACTTTGTATAGTGCATATTAAACATTAGTCCATGATTACCTTTGTGCAATTATTTAGACAAATAACTCTATTAACAATGTATATATTACTCAGCTCAGTAGTTTTTCCATGAATAATTTCTAAAAGAGGTGAATGGAACAAAAGAAGCTTGGAATTAAACTAATGAGAGATAGCACAGGGTAATTTCCCTAAATTTAAAATTGTATTTTATAAAATTTTGACATAGTTTACTTTAAATATGTCTGTAAAATCGTTCATTTATTTATGTTACCATTACTGCATTAATTGTATGACCTTGATTTTCCACCTTTTTTAATATGTACATAATAAACTGGATAGGAGAAAAATAATTACCCCACATTATATCTTAACTGAAAACACCATTTCTTGGTATTGTGCTTGCAGTCTGCAAGAAACCATAGCTTGTTGAAAGAAAAAGAAACAAGATTTATTATGATGCTTGGTAAGATGAAATTATTACATCATGAGTTTAGATGAACTAATTAATCTGGCACAATCTTGGAATATACGGACTATCTTCATTTGTATAGTAGAAGAACCTGAGTATGAGAGAGATTTAAGAAAATTTATTCAATATAACACAATTTTTTTTTACTGAATCCAAGTCAGTGGTTTTCTTTTCACTAACTGTCTTATGTAGAAGAATATACTAATTTTTAAGATTAATGCCTAGTAACAGAATGCACAGATATTTTTGTTATCTTTCTTACCTTCTAAAATTATAGTGATACAAAATTAATTATGGATTTGGATAATATAAGTAGTAAAGATTACCTTTCATTTACATAATGGTTAGCTGCTTGTTGGATATTTTTATATGAGTGGACATGAACTGTTACTGATTTCTAGTTTGATTCCAGCATGGTCAGAAAAGACAGTATATGTGATGTCATGTCTTTCAAATTGTTGAGATTTGTCTCATAGCCCGGTATATGCCCTATATTGGTATATATCCAGTGGGTGCTTGATAAGCATGGCCATTCTAGTGGTGTTGGGACTAAGGTCTGTTAGATCCTGTTGGATAGAGATATTGTGAATTCTATATCTTTTGGTGACATTCGGCCTATTTATCATATCAATAGTTCAAAGAAGGTTATTGAAGTTTCCAGTATATTTCTGGATATATTTATTTGCCCTCTTAATTCCATCAGTTTTTCCTTTATGTACTTTCATCTTTTTTGAGTGGTACATATAAATTTGGCATTATTTGGATTTCTTTATGAGCTGGCCCTTTTATCATTATGTAATGTCTCCCCCAGTCTCTAGTAATTTTCTTTAGTCTTAAATATATTTCATTTAGATATATTCACTTTTACTTTTGTTTTGTTATTTTTTTTTTTACTTTTGTTAAAGTGTACAATATAATGGTCTTTGGTATAGTCAAAGATTTGTGTCATCATCACCATGATCATAATCAACTGTCATCAATAGAAAATAACAATGATATATTATAATACAGTACTAATAACCATATCTTATATTTTATATATTACATTAACATAAATGATATATAATGGCAATAAAATATATATTAATTAAATTACTTATTACAACGGCATCTCAATTTTTATATCAGCATTGCTCAGGTGGGAGTAGCTGACTCATTGGTCTTATTTGCTGCTACAACCAGAATCCTTCATGTTTTCTAGACTCCCAGGGATATCATGGATTACCCTTATGAGAAAAAGTGATCCAATATTTAATTCACAGGGATAAAAGAATTCATACTTTGTTACTGGACCCCTCAAAATACCAGCCAAAGGGGCCCCGTGACTCAATGTCAAACACCCAGCCAAGTTACTTGGGCCTTACTCAATTTTGCCTCATACTGGCATGTGAAGGGACTGACTTTTGACCACAGGGTTAACTATCCTAAGCATAGGCTTCTATAGATCCCTTAAATGAAAGCCCAGATACATCCAAGAAGAACTGGGAAGCCTTGAAAAGAGAAGTGAGTACCTATGGGCAAGTTGCAAGGGTTTCCCATCTCCTTTTCCTATAACCACTCAGTAGAACATACTATTGAGTCATTAGAAAAAAGATGAAAAATGAGAATGGCAGCTTTTGGTGGCTACAAACCCAGAAGAAAGGGAAATAGGGAATGGGAGCTTAAGAAGAGACTTGTCATTGTGAAAGAAAAAAGCAGAGCTTGATATGAGAGAACACTCAGAACTATTTTAGAGAGTGATTTCAGTGCAACCACCTTAAGGTTGTGAGCCCTGTGCTCTCTTGTTATACCACAATCCTACTTATGGCTTTGTTGACACAAAGAACCTAAAGCTCAGGATTATAGGGGAAATATCTATGTACCCCTGTGGTGCTACAAAGAAGTTAATTGAAACAAAACTTGAGCTGGGGCCAAGGTCATTAAAACATGTGACTGTTATCATGGAGGGAGTCCCCAATTCTAAAAATATGATTTAAAGCTCTCTAGACCAAAAAAGGCATAAATACTATGATGAGTATAGAGAGGACACACCATAAAAGAATGGAAGTGACAAAAAAGAAATTAAAGAAAAACCCTGGATACAGGGCAAGACAATTTATATTAGATTTAATATGATTTAATTGAAACAAAGGTTCACAAAGATAACAGAGCTGATTTGCTTTTATTTCTGTACAACATAGGTTTTGAATTAACCTTAATATTTCCTATAGAAAGTCCTAACTCTATCTAATCAGCAATTGGTGCACACTTTGCAATTATAGATTTAACTAAGGTCAGCAAAAATATAGAAGAATTCAACACTATCATTGTCCGACAATTGGCAAAGCTTCATGGAATTAATCACTACTGGAGCTGAAAGTACAGTTAGTTACATTTTGAATCCATAATCTTAGGAAAATAATTAAATGTCTAATAGGAGAAAAATAGGTATGCCTCATTTTAACTATAGCCTGCCTAAACTTTTCATAATTATAGTACTCAGTGCCCTGAAATTTCTCATGGCAGGCAGAGAATCTCTGGCACAATCACTAATAAATTAAAATTAAATTAAATCTTTGGCACTTACAAACTGGCATCACAAAATGAGACTCAGGATTCCTGAACTGAAATAACTAATATGATTTAATGCAAGTTAAAGCAGGGCTTTTAAGAATCCAAACACATTACATTAGCCATAATTAGCTTCTCTGTTTGACAGGTGTGCCCATTCTCAAACTTGGATAGAATGAATAGTACCTCACAATAGATTACTGTAGACTTAATGCTCTTGTCTCATTCATAAAGGCCCCAAACCCAATAAGCAATATTATTAAAATTACTAACTCTGTCCAATCAGCAACTGGTACATACCTTGCCACTATAGATTTAACTAGTATGTTCTACATAGTTCCTATTTCAACTGTCTTTTAGCTGTAGTTTGTCTTCACCTTTCCCAGCCTACCTGTGCAATATTTCAATAGTTTTGCCTTTGCATTCCAATTTGTTTTTGGGATATCATTTTCATTGTATCTATGTTTCTCCAGGAATGCAGATATAACACTCTCTTCTGAATAGATTTGACACATTTATTGAAAAATGCAAGTTCAATGTCTTTTAGTCCTTTATTGAGTTCGAGAGGCTACATAGTCTTCATTTACATATTTTACTTAATCTCAAATTCCCACTTTAATGCCTCTCTTCTGAAAAAAGAATCTAGAATCAGTATAAATTAAAATCAACAGACACTCCCATTAGTCCCTCCAAGACCTCTTCACTACCCGGGCTTTAGCAGTGTCTTCTCATACCACATGGAGTCTCTGCAATACCTATAGCTCTCAGTTATCCATGGGTTTCCAACGCAAGAAACTAACTTTCTCAGCTCCCACCATTAGAATGGCAATTGCCGAGATTTCTTGGAAATAGGAGCTCTCACAGAACCCACCTTTGTGACCTTGCTTATCTTCTTGCCTATTAGGATGTTGATCTGGGAAGCAATACCCCATAAATCTGGCATGGCTACTGATCCTTCCTCAGGACCTGGGCTCTCTGGCAGGATGGGGTGACCTTGTCTATTCTTATTTCCCTTCCAGATGTCATGGTGCTGGACATCCAGCTCTCCAGATACCTGTGGATTAAGTGAGATTAACTGAGTGAACAGCAGTGAGAATTGATAAACTCAACAAATGGCCTTGTAAACTTTAGAGTCCATGGAGCTCAGTGCAATGTTGTTTTGTTCTACACTTGACCAAGAAGTCTTTCATAAATAGCAGGACCCAAGGTTCAGTATAAGTGGTCAAATTTCAGGTAGTCATTTTAGCATTAAATGGTCAAGCCAACAAATGGCCCCATCTGTAACCTTTGACAAACTCTCGGGCCATTGCCTAAGAGTTATCCCCTTTAGGATAAGTAATTCTGGTATATTTTACCTCACAGAGAACCAGAATACATTTATCATACTATACTCAAAATTATTTGTGATTAATTAATAATTAATTAAATAATAAAAGCACCAAATAACTGTACATATGCAGATAGTAATGCTACAACTCAAAGCCTCAACAGGACACTTGATTCCCTTCAAGTTCCAGATATAACAGATAGTGATCAAGCCACGCATTTAACTTCTCAGAATAACAAATATGGAGCTCTCTGAAAAGGCATTCAATGGAACTCTTTGGTCTCCTGTGTAGGCCCCAGGGAGATGGTTTAATTGAGAGACCAAATAGGCTCCTTGAAGAACTCCTATTAAGTTACATAAATGACAAATAGACTCCTAAGCGGGTCTCTATCTTGCCTCAGACTTTATGTTAATTCAAGGCCCTTTGGCCTACTTACACCTCACACAATTACAGAAGAACTTTCCCATTGCTTTTTCCTATATATAAGGAGGATATGTTTCACCTCCATGTGTTTTCTCTGCAATTTATGGGGTTTTATTCCTAACACTAGCTCATAAGGGCTGGAAGTTAGGCTGAAAGCTTATACTCCCTTGGGATCCGTTAGCTATAAATAATTATATAGATAATTTTCTGTAGCACCTGCCCTTCTGTTAGAGACCCCTATTGAACTGAACCTCCACCACCCAGAAAACTTTCCTTAATATTGAGTTATAATGGTTGGATGATTAATCTGGGCTCTCTTCCTCATACCTATAAAAAATAAAATAAAATTATCCCATAGGCAGTGTAGACTTACCAAGAAGAAAGATAGGAAACTCCATTTAGTAAAGAAAAATTATATTCTGAGATAGTAACGGAATCAATAGTGTATTCCAGGATTATGAAACCAGACAACCCTCGTTGGCAATAATACATGCCAGAGGAAAATTAGCATCAAGCAACAGAATCTTATCAAGTGTAACTGCACATTATTATTCAGGCTATTTCCCATGTTACTATCAGCTTGGCTTGCAACTCAGAGGCTCAAATCTGCCAATTAAGTTATTGTTTCAACCAAATTTGGAAAAAATTGAATCTGCCTAATGAAGCCAGAAGACTTCTCTAAACCAGCAACTGACACGTCCAGGAGAAAAAGTCATTTTTTTCTTCCCAACACGAGGTTTGTGCCTGAAAACCTTTCAGACAAAGTAATAAGACAAAAATTTACACACTTATTTAATATATGAGAGCCTTCAGAAATGATGAGTCAATGAAACAAAGGAAAACTTTATATATTTCACACTAAGTCTGAAGAAGTGGATAGTTGTAGCAAAATGTGATTGGACAAAATGAGGTGCAGTGTATGGTAATAAACGGGGGGCACATTCATCAAGACCTTTTGTTCAAATTCTTTGTTGTTCTGTGTTTTCAGAAATAAGGACTTTTTTTTTTTTTTTTTGGGTATAAGGAAGACCCCTCTGGAATGAGAGTGTTATGACCTATTTTCAGAAAAAGATCAGCAAGGTTTTATGACTCCCATCAGGGGAACTAGGGGAATTCTTTTGGGTTTTCATGGCCTGCTTCTGGTGTTTTTTTCAAAGTGCTGTGTTTTAGAGTAGAATGTTCTAAACCCTGTCTGATGTCAAAGGACTATAATAATTAGCTGCATTGGAGAGCCTTCCTGCAGGCTAATATTGGAGCTCCAACCTCAGCCACAAATACTTTAATTGGCATGCAACTTAACACTCAGATAAACCACACAAATCCAAATCAAGGCATTTAATTTAAAAACTATTTGTAGCAGAACCCTTCTCATCTTCCATCTAGGAAAACTTTGGACTGCTGGGAGCCTTTACATTCAGTCACCATTAATTGGGGCTTTAATTGTGCAAGTCAGGTACTAGCATTTTGGTCCAATTATGGCAGTATCACAGATGCTGTCATCACCTTTGCTAACCGTGCAACCCACAGCCCCTTTACTTAAAAAGTATTTGCAAGTCAAGCTCCAAAGTCTAACTTTGCCTTCAAATTCCATAAATGCCTCAATCACATTATAGAACTACAAAAGTATGACCCATATCTCCTGAGTGAGTATCTACATGAGAAGGACACCCCAGTTCCACAGCCTAGATGACATTTCCACTGGCCATGAACTTGCTGCCAAATGTCACTTCATCCTGGACACTGACACCCTACTGATTCAGCCACATTCATGGATTATCTCTCCTACAACACAGTCAAACTGAAGGTTGGGCATTTATTGCTTTTCTCCTTTTGATATTAGAGATTCTATTGTGTTCCCAGAGTTGTGTCCTAAGCCCATAATTCTTACACATTGTCAAAGTATATACATCAGTACACTCTCAAGCCTCAAGGGAAATCTTACAGACATCACTATTATCTGTGTGATTCTAGAGACTGATGGAGGTTACTGTTTTCACCAGGAGCTTGCTGCCTCATAGCAGTTTACCCCTTACCCCCATAAGGAGAAAACACTCCACTCTATGGATTTTTCACTTAACTTTTCCACCAAGGTCTCCTACCTTACTTTTCAGACCACAGGCACCACAACTGTCCCTTTCCCCTTGGTTACACCTAACTTTTATTTATACCTCACCGAGTATCACTACATACCCTTTAAACTATAAGTACTAGACTTGCCACCTTGACTCAGGAATAGACCAGGAAGATAAATTATCATCACAGAAAATTTAACTCATACTTTTAACACACTCTGCAACACCACAAAGATGTTGTTAGAGACCCCAGGAATCTCGGATTTGTTTTCGTGGTCAACACCATATAAAAGAAAAACTTGGTTGTGGGTCAGCCTATAAGGACTCTTATTTCTACTTGTTTTATTCCTTTTTCTTGTCACTATAAAATTATTTTCTACAAAGTTTAGAGCATCATATGCCCTACTTACTCTCTAGACTTTACTATTTGGTCCATTGAAATACCCCAAATAATTGATATTAAGCCATTAGGCAGTCCAATGTGACACAATTAGGGGTTTTATTTCGTTTTGTTCCAAATGCTGTCTTTAGCCAGGTTTGGAGCCTTGACTAGAGGCTGAGTCAGTTCCTCTCCTTGAGCAGCTGATAAACTCCACACCCCAAACACTTCCCATAAGGGTCCTCAGATTCCCAGGCCACCTATGAGCCTACCTAGATTGCCTGGGGCACAGGTGCCAAACAGCTGGGGACAGCCTAACAACCTTGGTGCTCATGAAATTAGTCCAGTTAGACAATCCACAGAGAGCTAACAAAACCTAACTCATGTCACCCCACCTGCCACAGAGTAACTGTCCTCTACAGTTTTATTGCTGCTATTCTGCCCTAGATAGAACTCCCAGTGTGACCCTGTGTGGCAGCATTCCCTTGGTTGTCGCTATAAATAACAAAGAACTCTGCCTTTCATCAACCTGCATGTTATTCTGTTGTCTTCTACATTAAAAGGATTCTTAAATCTTACATGATAATCTATCCCAGAAGTTTACTATGCTATCCAGTTAGGCAGTTAGGCCATATATATTTTTTTTTAGAGACAGAGTCTCACATCTCACTTTATCGCCCTCGGTAGAGAGCCATGGCATCACAGTTCACAGCAACCTCCAATTCCTGGGCTTAGGTTGTTCTCTTGCCTCAGCCTCCCGAGTAGCTGGGAGTATAGGTACCCACCACAAAGCCCAGCTATTTTTTTGTTGCAGTTTGGCCAGGGCCAGGTTTGAGCCTGCCACCCTCGGTATATGCAGCCAGCGCCCTACCCACTGAGCCACAGGTACTGCCCCAGGCTATCTTTATTTATTTATTTAAAGAAGAAAAATAAATTTTAAGAGTTAACCACTCTGAACATTGAAAAATGTATTTTCACTTCAGTTATTATTTTTGTAACAAAAATTGTACTTATGCTTATGTCAAAATATCACATGTACCAAATAAATATATACAACTATTATATACCCATAATAATTAGAACTAACAACAAAAAAAAATTTTTTTTTTGCAGTTTTTGGCCAGGGCTGGGTTTGAACCCACCACCTCCGGCATATAGAGCCGGTACCCTACTCCTTTAAGCCACAGGTGCTGCCCAAAATTTTTTAAATTATATTTTTAGATTTTTTTCACTTAGAGCAAATTACCTATTTTTGCATGCTAATGGAACAGAGTATGAATGGTACCTTGGTTTACATAAGAATCAGGACATGGTATATGGAAAAGAAAATTACGTGCCAGAAATATTTCTGGAATGGACATTTTTAGTTTACATATTTTTTTTATTTTGCTACACTTTTTCAACTATCACATTTAACTTTGAAAGAATTATCTGGAGCATGTGGGGCCGAGGAAGAATAGTTCTCCAGAAAAATGGCAGAAGCAATATTTCACGCCCCCAAAAGGAAAAGAAGAGCGTATGAGAATTACGAGTCTCCATGGCCAGTCCCTTTTGGACAGGACTGAAGAAGTCTTGAGAAGGAATTCAGGCTGTTCTATGCGGAGATGGTTAACAACAGCGTGATTGTGAGGAGCCCACAAGACATGAAGTAGCTGTACAGGAAAAGTAGTTTTGTAAAAGGTATTCTTTCAAAAAGCCGTCCAAACTTCACAATTTCAGATGCTAAGCTGGATGCTAAATGGAAAGATACGAAGACAAACATGCCTGTCACACGTTAGAGAAACACCAGTGCCGTGTAGAGTGGGTGGCACAGCTCCTGGGTAGACAGGGGCAGGATGAGAGTACAGTGCACAGAATCATCGAGGATTACACAAAACCACTTGAGCATCCTTGTATAAAAAGAGATGAAGAGGTTCAGTTGCCTGATGAGCTTACCTCTGAAATGGTTTCCATCATGGAAGGTGCAGCAGGGAGTGATGAATGGAGACTCTGGGAAGTCAGATGCTGTGGAAGATCTGAGCGAGCCCTCAAACTGCCCACAGGAGGCCAGTGGGCGAGACGCATCAACTGCGGACAGCTCCCATGAGCACCTGGTACATGACACTGCACCTCCACCCCAAGTCAGCTGCTGCACACAAGGTGCTGTCATCCCCCAGTGTGGCCCTCATCCTGAGGATGGCAGCAAACAGGCATGTCTCCTCTGCAGGAGAGAGAGGGCCTGCCCATGAGTACATGCTTGTGGAGGAAGTACTGTGTGACAGGAATGAGAAGGAGGATGCCCCAGATGGGAAATTGGTACAAAGAAAGAGATTAATATGCAGAAGAAATCCATATAGGATCTTTGAGTATTTGCAGCTCAGCCTAGAAGAGGCCTTCTTCCTGGTCTATGCCCTAGGATATCTAAGTATCTACTATGAGAAGGACCCTTTAACAATACTGAAGCTCTGGAAGACTTTCACTGTAGTTCAGCCCACATTCAGGACAACCTACATGACCTACCACTACTTCTGGAGCAAGGGCTGGGTGCCCAAAGTGGGACTCAAGTACCGCACAGATCTACTGCTGTATGGGAAAGGCCCTCCATTTTACCATGCAAGTTATTCTGTCATTATTGAGCTGGTCAGGGATCATTTTGAAGGCTCCGTTCAGTTGGGAGTCGCTGGTGGCCTTGAGCAGAGTTTTAGCCAATGTGTCTAAGGAACTTATGCTGCGCTGTTTGATTAAACCCTCTACCATGACTGACAAAAAAATGGAGTCACCAGAATGTATGAAAAGAATTAAAGTTCAGGAGGTGATTGTAAGTCGATGGGTTTCTTCAAGAGAGAGAAGTGATCAAGATGAACTTTAAAAATCCAACCTTAGATTCCTAATTTCACCAGCAACTATTGGTCTCCTACAATAAATATGCCATGTTCAGAAAAAAAAAAAAAGAAAGAATTATTTAACAGAAACTGCTACACCATTAACATATATGATGTAACTTACGAAACATTGTAAGAGGTAAACACATAAACATTAGGAAAAAATATAAAATTTAATATTGACTTTAATCTTATTTATTTGAAAATTAAACATAATAGTTAATAAAAATATTATATAGAGAGTATTTATATGAGAACAAAGAAAACTGAGTAAGAGAGAAAATGTATAAAACTAAAAATGTATGAGGCTATAGAATTGTATTATCATTACTTCCAAGGTTTTAAAAATTTAGGTAAATTATACTGCTAAGAAGTTTAAAGTCAATGCTTAAAATAGGCCCTCTCTGTTTTTAGAGAAATAGAAAGATGAGAGAAAACATATTAGACTCAGGAATAAAAAAATCTGTCTCTTTATATAAGTACATTACAAAACCACTGAAAAAGCCTAAAAAGTTATAGACGTATGGAGGGGCCCAGTGTTTGGCACAGAGAGATTTTAATAGACATCAGTGAGACATTCTAGAAAAATTATAGTTCCACTAGAACAGTGGAATATCCTTCCACTTGCAGTAGGACTATCACTTGTAAAATTTGTCTTTCACAGTTAGGCAGATGTCTTTTTTTTTTAATTTGACAATAATAAGCTAAAATTTAAATATAAAGATAATAGATTATAACAGGTCCTATAATACTTTCTTATTGGCCACTTAAAAATTATATTTGACCAATATGGAATATGTTTAAAAATAGCATTGGATCGTTTAAGGGAAAATTAATAGAAGCAAACAGAAGGAAATCATAACTATAGTGTTTATATTTTACCTTAAGTTTTCATCCAAAAAATAATTTCTTTCATGTCAATACAATTTAGTTTATCTGCATTTGATTAATTTTGCTCTTGGAAAAACTCTTTATATCATTTGGTACATATGTCAGATAGTTTCTAATAATACATATCTCTGGATAAATGGATTTTACTTATATAAAAATGATCCAGGCAAGGAGTAAGTAAGCAAATGATAGCCCACATGCCAAATCTTGCCTGGCCTGTCACCTATTACTGTAAATAAAACTTTATTGAAATACACTCATACCCACTCATTTAAGAATCATCCATGGCTGCTTTCACACCACAACAGAGCTGAGTTGTTACAGAGCCCATTTAAATTATAAAGCCTACAACATTTACTACTTGGTCCTTACAGAAAATGTTGGATAATCTCTGACCTAAATCAAAGCTGTCCAAGGGAACATTCTGCCATTATGGAAATGCTGAATCTGTGCTGTTCAAAAAGGTAGGCACATGTAGCTTTTGATCAAATGTGACAGAAGTCATTGAGGAATCAACAGAAGGAAGACAAAGAGTATATGATCATTTCAATTAATGTGAAAAAAGCACATCTTCAAATAAAAACTCTTAAAAAACTGGATATAAAAGGAACTTCCCTCAACATAATGAAAGCCATAATGAATGACAAGCCCTCAACTAGTATTGTAATGAACAGGAAAAAATCTGAAAGCCTTTCCTCTAAAAGGATGCCCACTTTAACCACTGTTACTCAACATAGTACTAAAAGTACTATAGAGAGAAGAGAAACAAAGATAATATGTCTTTCCTGTCTACTTGAATTGATTCAGCTAAGAGATTTTGGTGATAAAACAGTATAAATAGACTATAAATAAAGTTGATGCCAAATATGCCAATACAATTTAATATGTCTGCATTTGATTAATTTTTCAGAAAAACTGACAGAAATTGTCCGAACAGAAAGATTTCATTTCAATAATTCCTTTAATATTATAGAAGAGAGAGTGGACCATGAGTTTAAACCACTCCTACAAACTGAAGTAAGATGCTAAAATACCCTTCTTTCTTATTTCTTCAGTTCAAAATAATACCATCTATAAATAATAAATATTATTAATAACACCTTGAATACTTTATCCATACACATGTCTTCATGTAATCAAAAATCAATGCTACCTTTAAAAATTACTCATAAGAAATGAAATAACTTTTATCTCAGGAAACACATTTTAGATCTGAAGCTTAAATAAAAGTCTGTGTGAAATACTATTCTTCATATCACTCTGAAAATTGAATTTGCTTTTGAAAATACATCTCAAGATCTTCAGGTATTTTACATTGAAATACTCCAATAACATCAAGAACTGTACAGTAACTTGTACATCTAAAAAACATCTTCAATAATACTTTAAACCTCGGTGATTCAGTTAGTTGTTGAGCTCTGTGAAGCCTATTACTAGGTACTGGTAATTACAAAGATTTTTTTTTTTTTTTTAAGCATGGCAGAAGTTTAATGAACCAACTTCTTTTTAAGTTAATATCAATTATGAAAAGTAATATTTCAAAAAGTTTGTTAGGTTATATTTAAAATGATCACTCAAGTCTAGTTCAATTAGATGTTCTATGGCAAAAGGCTTGTGTTTAAGTATTAAGTTGGGAAGATATTGGATACGCATATACTTTATTATCCTCTGAGAGATTTACGACTGCATATGCATCTTCAAAACACTGGGAAGTTTAGCCTTTCCCCTCCACCCACCATTTTTATCTTAGGTGCTTACTCCTAGAAACTTTCAAATATTCTGATTTACCAACATAACTTTGTAGGTGCAAATAATTTTTAGTTGTATTACTGACATGACTATTGGTACTGAAATCATGAAAGCTATAGTGATTGTAACTCTGCTTATGAATACTACATTTCTCTAATGATGTTTCTTTATTTCTTTTTTGTACACTTTGCTCTTTCTTAAATCTCCAAATCCCTGTCCCTTCCTCCATCTTTTTCAGCTTCTAATCTCATACTTTAATTCATTGGGAAAACAAATGATGAAAACTTCGTCATCTTTTACCAGCAAATCTTCCTGTTTTAATGGATGAAATGTCACTTATTGTATTGAAGACTAATCCCCCCACACATTTCCGAGATCCTATCCATTAAACTCTTCAGGCTTTGTTTCCTAAAGTATCCATCTTCTTTCTTCTACATAATTATTCATTCTCTCCTGGACCTTCCCCATCATAATACAACCATGTTTTAAAAGCTTTTCCTGGAATGCACATTCTCTAATTACCACCCTATTATTCTATTCTCTTAATAGCAACACTCTTTAAACCAATTACTTTTGTCTATTTCCTCAGCTTTCATTCTTTATCTTAGTAATTCACTCAAGTCTCAAGTTTTTACTTGTCAAGGTTGGTAATAATCACCATCCTACCAAATTCTCAGCCCTCATCTTCCTTGACTTCTTACCAACTGTTAACTGACTTGTATCCACCATTAAAGTCTCCAAGTGTCCCTTAAGTTGTGTTCCTACTTTACTAGCCACTTTTTTTTTAAACTTTGTAGCTGATTCTTTCCATCAGTTCCCAGTATTTTTCATCTCTAATCTACCAGGCAACTCAAGGATATCAGTAGTCCATTCTCCTCCTCTATATTTGCTCCCTCCCTACAGAATTTCACTTACTGTAATGACTTTATATATCATTTATTTTTGACTTCCAAATATATATCTATATATTCTCTCCCAGTCCCTCTGTATCCAAATATCTGCTTCATCCTTTCATTTGGCTATTTAACAGTCATGCCAAATTATGTTCAAATAGAACTTCCCTCTTTCCTTCCATAATGTCCTAGTCTACTTTTCCTTTCTGTTTCTGGGAGTGGAAACACCCTTCACCCAGTGTCAAACCAAAAGCCTAAAAATAATTCTCAGTGCTCTTTTCCTTATATCCTATATCCTAATCATTTATTTTTTTAAACTCTAAGTTATATAAAGTCCCTGAGCTGAGTACTTTCCTCTATCTTTAAAATCTATCTTATTTTTATGGAAAATATACAAATTTCTTTTTAATCTACAGATGAGAGGCTTTCAGAAAAATTTAAAAAATGAGATTTAACATTACCTTCCTACTCTTAAGGAAAAATGCTTTAGAAATAGCCTAACAAGATTAATTATTTGTGTTTTAAAATGTTATTCTATTGGCATAATAGTTTATACTCTTTATTTTTTCGGGTGTGTTGTTTTTGGCTTTCTGACCTGGGAGGATTTCCTGATATTTTGTGCTGTTTCCACATCTTTCAATCTAAATGTATAATTTCATAAAAATTAGCCATTTGTAGAGAAAAGATAGTCCCCAGTGACATTCAAAGGTATCTAGCAAGAGAAAAAGGCACATATAATTATCCAAGATGGATTTATGGTACTTCTGACAGCACAGGTTAAACAAATAGTTAACAAATTCAAAACAGACCAACTCAAATCCTTCATTAAAAGTCTTCAGGTTTATGTATGTCTGGTGAAGAAACTTAAAGTAGTAGTTAATTATTTTGACTTGGACTATGAACTATTCCAAGCAACAGAAAAATGTAAAAGGACATGATAACTTTCTTATGTATAATAAAACGCCTGATACTTAGATAAGTTGCAACATCATTTAAATATTGATTCATGACTCTTTTACCTATAATATCCCTCGGTAATGCAGTGGATATCTGTGGCTTTAACTCCTGGCATCCTTTGCTTAGTTACCTTTTTCCTATAAGAAGGACAGCTCTTTATCTTACTGATGGAGCCCATAATAACCTGGCTTCTCTCCCTCAGTTTCATGGTACCTGTAAAATAGAGGTCCAGGCAATTTACTTTTCAATGATTGATATAAATCTTGGGAAAGGGAAGCTATGGACTTTTATCTGGCAGTGTTCATGTAAATATAATCCAGACTGCACATGATGGTGGCGAGGAGACAAAATTCTGAGCGTGAAACCACCAGAAAGTAAAGTTGGGAAGTGAGAGGGCACAAAAAGAGACAGATTATGTAACATTTGATTATATTATTTGAATTCCGAGATTCAGCTACGTCTAAATGACCCCTGGATTTTTATAATTTGGTGCCAAAATACCCTAGTGTTTATTGACTATTTGTCACTTATAACTGAAACCAATTATAAGTGCAACTAAAGATAGGAATTTTGTCTTATAGATGTAAAAAATTGTTTGGACTACTACTTCTAATTAAAATGTATTAATAGAATTTTCAGAATACTAATGTACTATTGCAAAAAGAAAATATTAGCCATAGAGTGTTTAGGTTTTACTTGGAATGACTAAATAACAATTTGTGTCAAAAAAATCTACTGAAAATGTGTGACCTAAATATAATTCCACCATTGCTGACCTACTAACAGGAACCTCAGGGTTATATAGTTACTGAATTGCTGAATGCATCTTATTTTCTTTATCCTTCTGTTATTGTTGCTTCTAAGTCTTTTTGTAGGTTTCTTTCTCCGAGTTAAATATGGTTTTTATTTTTTATTCTCTCTCTGTGTTATTTCATCCACCTTTGTGATTTCACTTCGGCCCATATGCTGATGGCTTCCAAAATTGCATCTTCTCCCCTGATTTCCTGATTTCTCTATTCTGCTGCTGCTGGATATATTTTTTTATAAAAAAAAGTATAATTCTGTCCCATTATTTCTCAATCTCATGTGAGATCATAATTATCATCACTAGGCAAATATCAAGAGAGTGGAAATACGAGGAAGTAGCAGCTTTAAAACCTATTAGAGAACAAAGTGATGTACACTGGGGGTTAGGAACCCCTACTATGTGCTTTTCTAATAACCTAAATAACAACTCAGAGGAGATTGGGTACATAAATTAACTCTTCTCCCCTTGGTCGCTTACTGATCTACTTATACTGAGTAATTAAATGTAACATTAATAGAGTAGGCCTTGGGTGGCATGCCCAAATCATTTCCCTTTTCCTCTTTTCACTATTTTCCTATTTCTGTAGGGGCCATCTAAGTTAGTAGCCCCTTAGACTCAAATTTGGAAGTCATTATTGACTTATTCACTTCCCTGTGTCCTGATAGCTAATCAAAAAATTTCCCACCTGGATATTTCTCAGGTCATGTCTCTGTTGTTCAGCCCTAATTCTGCTATGGATGAGCGTGGCAGCAAGCCTGCATTGATGAAATGACATTTTCTCACTGATGGCCTTGCTAAGTATTCCCTGTGGTGGGTTAACAACACCTACCATGCTCTTCCCTATGTGTGTATGTGGTAGTACTACATTTAGCAAATATCAATTGTATTTTTTTAAATTTTTATGTCTGTTCATCTAAGTTAGGAGCAATTTGATTTATTATTATGATTATCATTATAATTATTCAACATAAATAAAGTGGGGAATCTTAAATCCCTTCAACATATGGTAAAGAGCACTTACCAGTTGTATTTATTTCTATTTTTATTTAAAATACCACTATCATCAAAACAAAAAAAGTTTAGGAAATATGTCTAGATATCAGTCAATTTTTCTGTGCACTTCAGCATTATACCTTGTGTTAAGAATTTGCTTCAGGGTCATCAGCTTTTTATAAATCTATTCTTCAACTGATGGCAATGTGATGATAGCTTCTGATTCTGTGCCTTGTAACATGCGCAGAGTAATGTTTGGTCCTCTGGATTATGAGATCTATCATAACCCTAAATGAAAATCGTCTTTGCCTCATCTATTCTCAAATTTCAGAAACTGTGGTACACGTTGAGACGTTCCCTTTGTCCCGGACATTCTTCTGCAAGACTCTTCTCCTTGCTATCATTCTACTTTGCTCAATATGGCATCTTCAGAAAGGCTTTCCCAGATAATAATTGCAAAACAACTGCCAACACACTCTGCCCTCCCACCTTTACGAAGCATTCTGTCTCTCCTGATCCTATTTTATTTTTCTTAAAGTACTAATAAGTAACCAACATTATTTAATTTTCTACTTGTTCTTTTGCTTATTGGCCTTCTCACTCTATCATATAAACTCGAAGTCACAGACTTTGGGGTATTTGCCATTTTATTCCTTGAGCCTAGAAAACAACTTGTAACATGAGAAGATTACCATAGCTATTTCTTAATCTAGGGGATAGAATTGTACTTCCTTCGTGTCCCCTTGTATAATGTTCATGAAGTTGTTTTTATGTTTGTATTGTATTATCAGTCATTAAGATTTTAACCTCCTCCCCAATTTTAAGTATATTATTGAGTTTATTATTTTCCCATTTAATATTTTAAAAAATCAACATCACCATTTTTACTTTTTCCTTTCCATTTTGCTTTCCTTCCATTCTGTGAAACTCCAGCCATGTTCCGTGGTTTCCCTCTTTTCTTCAATTCATTTACCAAGTATTCATCCTTTACTTACTTGTCTTATTTTTCATACATGTATTTTTAATATTTTTTATTAAATTTTTTTTGGGGGGGTACCAAATTTCTTTATTTGAAGGAATGGTACAAATGAAAGAATTTAAGTGGATGTTTTGGTACAACTTATTAAATTATTTAACCTCTAACTTTATTTCCTAATTAGGATTTTAGAGAAAGTGAAAAAAGTTCTCCTTAATTGTAAGAATGTCATGATGCATAATAAGATTATAATTGTGTTAAGAAAAATATTCACTCTAAAATTATTAGAATAATCTTAGGTCATCTCCTAACAATAACTTTAACAGGGGGAAAAAAAAGAATGATCAACTTTATATCTTAAATGAGATTAAGAAGGATAACTAAAATTTAGCAAAGTATTTGTATATATAATGGCTGTGAGATGACACCAATAGTCTAGTCATTTCCAGCAAATGAAAACTCTGTGCAGTGACTAGAATTCAGCAAAGTTTTTTCAAATTCCTGGTTAACCACATTAAAGAGGATGAACTAGGAAACAGCAGTCACAAACATACCGTAGTTTGCCCTGTGTGTTATTCCATTTATCAGTCATTCTTGTGGGCTATCATTGTGCTTCTGTCTTTCAAGTTTCAGGGGAACTTGATATTTAGGTGTTAGAAATAGAAGTAAACTCATCAAACATTTTCTGGTTAAGTTCTTTGTATTTGTTAAATTTGTGTACTTTGATTCATGTCAAGATTCACAAGTAAATTGAAAGTCTGCCAACTAATACATCTTTCTTGAATTATGTCTTTCTTATTTGTCTTGGTGTTATCTGCTTCCTAACTAGTGCAAAACTACATGTGCCCATTTTTGCAATTTGGGAGAAAAAAATGAAGGCTACTACAATATATGAAATAACTCTAACACTAATATACTTGAGGTATTCTTAATATTTGTCAAGAGTGGAGAATGTTGAAGATAGCATTTTGAAATTTATGCATATATATATGTATATATACACACACACGTATCTATTATGTAAAAAAAAAACCTTAGAGCCAGCTTTCTTGAAAAATAAATATTTTTAAATTCAAGTAGTTATTTTTAAGGGTATGGATTTTAGAAATATATTTCCATGTAAAAGTTCTTATTCTTCTGGTTAAAAGTTTCATGACCCTGAGCTAGCTATGTAGTCTCTATGTCTCATTTTCTTCTGTTATGAAATAATAATAATGATAATAATAATAATAAAAGTACTTAAACCATAGTGCAGTTGAAGGATTAAAAACGCATTAAGACTGAGAGTAAGGAATGACGCATTAAGGGTGATTTCAAGTATTTGGTGTCAGTTTTCAGATTTGGGAAGGAGAAATGTAAAACAGGTGTCATTTAGGAAAAAAAATGAAAACAACTCAAAGCATGCTTAAAACAAAATTAAATAAAAAGTGTAATATAGTCAATGAATAGCTAGGTAAGTTTTTTGATTTACATCAGTTGGAAGCCAAAATACAATACTAAAACTATTTACAGAGTATGTATTTTTTATGAAATTCATAACATTTTAAAATATACCATACAATTTAAACTAAATATTTCAAGAGAAGAGTTTAGTTTACATTTATACATGCCCATATTCTTTTTTCTCTGCAATCTGAAAGTTTGCCTCGGTGATAATAACTATGTCATTAAAAAAAAAAAAAAGGGGATACAATAGTAAGAAACATAGCAGTGAATTTGCATTCTTAAAGGATATTAAAAGTTCCATCTCTTTTTCTAAAAATAAATTCAAAGATAAAACTTTGTTTATGCCCAAAGAGGAAATTTATCTGCTTACATTAATTTATAAAATCAAATACTGGTAAAAATGTTCAGCCACTGAAATAATTTTAAAATACATTATTTGAAATGCAGAAATTTCTTTTAATAAGAATGTCTAAAATATTGTAAAATGTTATAAATACATATTTTAGACCTGAAGATTCTACTAGATAAATAAATAAAAATATTATTAAATGATAGAATATATAATCTAGGTCTTTGAGAAAGTATGGTTAAGAGAAAGAACAGAAGACATCTATGATTATTTAGCAAATCTAAGTGGAATTAATTAATTAATTAATTAATTGGTGGAATGCTATTTCCACAATGGAAATGGAGTATATGGTAAAAAGAGCAGACCTCAGGTTCTTTTCATAAAATTAATTCCCCAAATTTAAGTACACGCCATGTAACTGCTGTATTGCTTTGCCTTAACTTTCACATCCCCTTTCTTGTCTTTTCATTTTCATTTCTGAGTACTGGAATACTTGTCCCCTTCCTCTCTCTCATTTAGAATAAGCTCTGGAGGTTAGCTATGCCTCAGAATACTCAGAATAAAGATTTCATTTCCCATGGTAGAAGGTTCTGGCAAATGGGATATTAGTATGAGTACTTTGTGGAATAACCAGGAATTTTCTTAAAAGTAGGTGGATGTTTCTACCATTTCTCCCTTTCTTCATGTATTTGCTTGAGCAGTTGCCTTGGGAAAATGTGGGAACTGTATTTTGAGACCAACAGGTAGGCAAGAGAGAAAGAGCTATGCCCTCCAGCAGTGTGGAGCTTCAGCCCGGGCCTAGACTGCTTACAACTAAATGAGAAAGATTTGAACTCTTACATATTGATTAAGCCACTTTTATTTTACATTTTCTATTAACTAAATCCTAATTTTTCTTCAAAGAAGAAATCAGACTGAATATGTGTTTCAGATTAGTTGTATTGTGTTATATATATATATATACACATATATATACACACACATAACTATAAGTCAATATACTTACAATATGTAATTGAATAAAGGGAACATAATGGCTACCACAGGAATCACCCACCTCAACCATCAGCCTGAGCGCCTTTGCTGGTAAAGGCATATGAATTATACATTCCATACAGGCAGCCGTGCTTTGGCTGCAGATTTAGAGCAAGCTTTTAGAGAACTTAGTATAGCACAGAGACTAAAATGGAAGGGGAAATAGAAAGGAGAAAGCCAAACTGAGTATAATTCTCCTTCAAGTTTACATAGTTAAAATAATTCATTTGATTGGAGATATATATATATGTGTGTGTGTGTGTGTGTGTGTGTGTGTGTGTGGTTTTTGGCTGGGCTGGGTTTGAACCCACAACCTCCAGCATATGGTGCCAGTGTCCTTCTCCTTTGAACCACAGGCACCGCCCTATATATTTTTTTCCATAGCATTATTTTATATAAAGCAGGTGGTTCAAGTTTTATGGAGCCTGAAGCCTAAACAACCTATTTTATTGTTTTATGAAAAAAAATACGGAATTAGGTATCCAAGTATTTCCTGAAAAGAAAAAAATACACAAAAATAAAAAAATTTAAAACCTATAACATCGAGGAATATCACCTTCATGATAATTGTAAATCACAATTGGTTATAATTGGTTTTAATGTTTTTATTATCAAGGTAGAAATAGTTATTTCAATTTCAATATTTTTATTGAATGATAAGATATTTATGGCTATCTTTGAGTTGTATTTTAAGTTTAATGGTACTTTTTTCTAATGCATTTTGTATCTAATTTCCAATAACAATATTTTTCAAATATGTTAAATTTCATTTTTGTTTGTTGATTTGATTGTCCAATATCCAGGTCCCTATTTATTTCATCTTTTTAAAATGTATCTCTCCTTAATTAATTACTACGTTTGATATTATCTGAAAAAGAAATGTTAAAAATATTTTATTTTCATTCATGTTTGTCACTTTTTTAATCAAGTTCCATTAATATTTATCTACATTTTTCTCAATTCAATAAGTAAATTTTAAAATGACAAAGAAGAGAAGCTTCAATAATGAAAATGTAACCAAATCAAGGAAATAAGTTCATAAAGTTAAGCTGGAACTGTTATGCCTTCAAAAATCATTTCTCTGGGGCAGTGCCTGTACCTCAGTGTGTAGGGTGCCAGCCACATATACTGAGTCTGGCGGGTTTGAACCCAGCCCACACCAGCTAAAGCAACAATGACAGCTGCAACAACAATAACAACAACAACAAAATCATTTCTTTTGATCAGTTCATCTGAGAATGTGTGAGTATGAAACCTGTAATATAATCAGAAACTAATCCTTACTTTCTAGAATCTATGTTACAAACATCATTCAGTATGGTTTAGACTAAAAAGGAGCTCATTTCATATTTATATGAGTCAGATGACACAGTAGTCAACATATTCAACTATTTAACATTAAAGATTTCCTTCATTTTATAAGTTACTACAATAAAAATATAATAACTGTCATATCAAAAAGTAACACTTCAGCAGTGAGATGAATATTTAACTAGAGCAAATTTCATATATAAGCTCTAGGAGAAAATAACAAAATCATTGCTTATTTACTCCCCCAAAAGTTACCCTCAATAAATCATAAGATTTAGTCTTATTTCTAAATCAAGCAATGTTGTAAATTAACCCAAAAACTAAGGTCCTCCATGATACTCTTAATAAATCCGAGGTAAACGTTAAAAGATTGGTTCTAATCTGAACAGAGGACAATTTTTGTGCAACTAAGGTGAACATGTTGATAATTCCATTGAATTTGAATTCCTAACAAATGCAAAGAATGTAACCTCATTATTTGTCCCCTCATATTAATCTGAAACATTAAAAACATAGTTCGAATGATATAATTAACTTAAATTCAGAAACTTTGAAAGGGTAGTTAGCATAGGAGAGTTTTTTTTTTAATATCAGACCTTTCACCTCTACTTTACCATTTTGAATCCAAACCAGATTACAAGTGACCGAAATCGTTAACACATGATGTTTCTTGATAGTTTAGGGGAAACTGCTTGGTGGTCTCAACTTAATCTCCAGATCAGCTATTCACAACATAAAAAATAGTAATTAGGACATGCAGCAATTTATCTGTTTACATTCAGGCTGAAATGAAAGAAAGGGATTGTTAAAAAAAAAATCTTAAGTACAAAAGCAACACTGGTGAAAATAGATTCTGAAAAAATACATATTTTAAAATAAAATGTTCATAAATGACATTGGAACCATTATAGAATTTTAAGATTAAAAGGCAATTCCTTTGATAAATAATCTATTCATTTCAAAGAAGAATATATCATTCATTGAATTTGTCAGTATTTGGGACCAATGATAGTAGTACGGAATTATCACAAAATCTATTGTGTGTGCATATGGGATATACTATAGATTCCTAAACAGTGTATTAAAACTAAACTTTTCTTAGGTTACTTATCAAATTGTTACACATCGTATTAGGTCATGAACCTCTAAATATAAGTTTAAATTCATTAAAAATTAAGTTCTATAAAATATAAGTTAAAAGACTATTTCATTGTGTATTTCTGTTTCATAAAGAAGTTTAACATTCAGTAAACTGAACTTTGCTCCTAAAAATTAGAATAGTCCCAAAATTCAAGTACAAAATATATTGAATGAGAATGCAATTTAACCCAATTCAATTAAACTCAAACCAAAGAATCTGAAAATCTCAGACTGGAAACACTATTTTCTGTCTCCTCAGGCAACTTCTCTTCTTTCCTCTCTGATGTTTTGTATGTCCTTTTCAAACTCATGGTCATATTTTTTTTCTATAATGATACTTTGAGGGATGGACAAACTGTGTTTCATAAGGCATTAAATTTTGAGATTGGTTTAGTGAGTATTCTTTAGTATATTGTGGTGAAACTATACATCCTGATCACATCCATCAGGAGGTTCTCATTTTATCTCCTGTGGTGACATCTAAAAAGTATATAACCTTTTGCACAAAGTAATATTTTAAATAGCTGTCTTTCAGACATACTCAATGATTTCCTGTGACTACATAGTTAACAATTTTATAGCACTAATATAATCATGGTTGGCACCTTCCCCCAGTCCTGTGCATTTAACCATAATGATAAACTGCCTTCCCACTGCTGGAGAAAGGGGATAAGCGTTTTATGGAAAAGAAAGAATTAAACACATGTTGCAGAAAGAATACTTTGAAGACACTAGGCAGGGTTTTAAAAGGACAAGTTTGGACAGAGAGCTCATTAGGCAACTAGAGTAAGTTGGGCAGGAGATAAGTGATGTGTAAATTTCATAACTATTTGGGTGCTGTGTGATCTGGGAAGGAGAGGAAGCTGGAGTAACTTCAGGACTCCTAGTTTTTGATACTGGGATGATACAGTGCCGTCAGCCAGGGAGAGAAGGCAGCGTGCCCACCTGGATGGAGACTCCTCTTCCTTCCAGACTGAGGGAGAGGAGGAGCCTACCTTCACCATAAGACAGAAAGTGGGGCGATGTCAAAGACCTGCATTATGATTGAATATGTTTAAAAACTTAGGTTGTTGGAATAGATTCTAGGGTGAAATTTCAACTGAATTTTAAACAATTCTGATAAACATGTGAAGTTATTTTTACAAAATAACTCAATATTCCTGAACAAGGAGTTCAACGGTTTTAGATTATCTTGCAGAAATATTTTATGGTAAAACATCTGAGTGGTGGCTGTGAATTTCTAGCATGCTAATTGGAATTAGATGTTCTAATGTGCCATGGAGTCTCAGTAACATTTTTCAGGAATTCAGGGAAGTTTGACCTTTGGTAAGCTGAACTTTAGAAATCACACATGAAATATAGAGTTAATGGGGCAGAGTCAGGAACTGAAGTCTACTGAGTTTAATATTTGTCTACAAATACATAGCTAGTAACTGGAAAAGCTAGAAATCAAGTCCAGAAAGGTCAGCTAGATTAGATCTGAAATATTTGATACTGATGGTTTCGTGCCAGCAAATCACAGATGCTTGAGGTTTTCCTATAAAGCCTCATGGCCTTGTGACTGTCAGAGGGTTCTCACCCTGCTTTCCTTTGTAAGAAATATCCTTAAAAAAGATCAAAGCATTTTTGGTACCAAGCAACATAATGTAATTGATGGTTTTCCTTATTGAACAAAAAGCTTATATCCAACAGGGCAAAGTGCTGCACTTTAGGAAAGCCTAAAACTTGGGCTGTGTGTAACTGGACTGAGCAAGTCAGTTCATGGGGAAGTTATACCTGGCACAACTTGGCCCCTGGAAATCTATTTTTAGTAGGAGGCTGAATTTAGGCATACAATTGTTTGAAAAAAAGGTCAAAATATCAGGTCTCTTAAAGATTATTTAAATACATACAGTAGCCAAAACCTCTCTCCAGAGTGAAACAGGCCTGGTAGGAATAAGAAGGAGTGGTGAGGACTGGGCCAAACTAAAGATAACCTTATCAGAGCTCAGTGCCAGCCACGTGGGAATGTAAACATAACATTGCCAGATTTTTGTGTTCTTTTTCAAGATTAGCTAGAAATTTGGAATTTTTGTTTTTTTGTTTTAGGTGGAAGGAGGTGAGATTGAAATATATTGCCTTTCAATATTAACCATAAATGTAATTTATAAACATTTTGTCAGTCCAGCAAAACACAATTGTAAACTGCATTATTCTGGATTCTTTCAACTTTCATCCTGGTTATTTCAAATATTTGTAATCTCTATTGTATTTACAGCAAGTATTTTTTAGATGATAGAAAAAACTGACAGTGGGGAAAAAACTTACAAAGGTTTCTAAATAACTTAAATCTCACAACTAATTGCTGAAAATCCCTAACAATCTACAAGACAGAGTTGCTGAACAAGGCAGACTTATTCATCCCTACTGTTTGAATATATCAATATGCTATAAATTAATGCCATTGGGAAATATGGAGTCTGTAAGTGCTTTATTTTTTTCCCATGTTGTTGATACACAGGAATCTGCCAATAGTAGCACAGTTATTTGGGGACACATCTTTCAGGAACAATTCAAAGCCTCTTCATGAACATCTGGGAAGACAGATCAGCAATCTGTGCTTCCACACCATTGGCAAACTACTGCATCTTGGATGTTTGCTAGTGGGTTAGGACCCAGAGTCAGAAAAATAAAACTGATTTATCTATCAGGAAGAGGAGTCAAATTACCAGACTGTGCTCAGAAACAGAGTGATCTGGGTTATGTGGTGAAACAGATGCAGCAAAATGAAAGTGAGATTAAACCAGGGTAGCTGGTGTCTGACTGTGCAATGCAGAGGAGACACAGTGAAGTTCAGAGGGAGAAGGCGGAGGAGAATCATGCCGCTCCATGTCATAGACTCAGAGAATTTATAGCAGATCATCTACAGGCAGCAGATAAGCTGGGAGCCTTAGATACCTGGCAGTGTACAGTAGTGAAGCCCCCACCAAGTCTGGTTCACATTAAGACGTGTGTTCCAGCTTGCATGCTTCCACTCCTGGCCAGGCAGGACAATCTGGGTCTGTAATAGAGGTTAACACATGGCATTATTTTTATAGTGCTCTTAATACTAGGTTCTGAGAAACAGGCAACAAATGAGAATCTACAAATAGAAATCCAGTTCCGAGGCCAGGCCCTGTTTAATATCTCTTCACTCTTACTTTTCAGTCCAATTTATCATCAGTATATTTGGTCCTCGAAGGACCCTATAAAAAAGACAGTCTCTACCTTTTTAGTTGTGATCTTGAGAAAAGGTATGACTAGAATTCAATATTGAACTGTTTCATGTGTCTGGTTTAGGAACCAAGAGCTCTTCTGAGTGAAAACTGTACTTGATAGGGTAATTTGGTTAAAATTCTAAAATATCATGGCAAATCCGATCTCATTTTGAAGACATTTTATGAACATGGACCACGTGCTCTGTGCCATTATAGGATTCTGAGGTGAAGCTGCAGACGGCCCTAGCACACTCTGATCTCAAGTTAACAGAAAGGCAGAGCTGAAGACCAATATTCATAATAGTATGATGAGTCACCATTAACCTAAGTATGTACAAATGCTCTAGAGGCCCTGAAGAGCAAGCTGATAGTACCAACAAATGCAGAAAATTTTACACTTCAGTTTAAAAATAATAACCTTGCCTATCATATTATAATGCAGTCTTGTCCTTTTGAACTATGGGATATAAGCTTTGCATTATACTACCTTAAACATTTTTGATAGTGATGAAGTATATTGAATTTTGTTGCATTAATTTGCTAGAAAGGCCCTAACAAGGTATCACGAACAGAGAGGCTAGTGGTCTCATAGTTGTGGAGACTACAAGTCTAAGATTACGGTGTCAACAGTTATCTTCCCTCTGATGGCACCCAGAGAGATCTGTCCCAAGCTTCTCCCCCCAATTCTGGTCATTCCTTCACTTGTGGCATAACTCAAATGTTCTCACATTGTGTGCCTGTCTCTTTGTCCAAATATCTCCCTTTCATATGAACACCAGTCATAGTAGATTGGGGTCTGTCTAACTGCAGCTAATTGCATCGTAATGACCCTACTTCCAAACAAGTCTACCTTTTGAGTGACTGAGGGTTAGGACTTCAACACGGGAATTTTTAAAAGATGCCATGCAACCATAACATTTGTCTAAACCTTGTTTGTTTTGTAAAAGGCTGAGTTCCCTCCAAAGGCAGAATACACTGAGTCTGGATTGAGAGTCAAATATTACCAGATGGATACAGGGCCAGGTGTGCTTTCTGCAAACTGTGGGCAGGTGGGAAATATTGATAATGAAATCTGCAAGTGAGCTGGTGATCTCTATGATCTAGGTGAGAGACATTGATGATTATAAGGCGTTTTAAGAGCCAAGTTAAAAAAAAAATTCCCTAGTAAGAGCAAAGTATGTATTTTGTTTTGCCTTTTTTATTTTTTTACAAAGTCGTCACTTTAGGATTTTGCTGAAAGATTTGTATATTTTTCTGTTACACTAGGAATTTGGCAGTTCTTCCGTAGTTTCTTTAAAAAGAGACTCTGTGGTAACACAAAACTATTCAGTTGGATTTATTCAGTCTGGAAGGAGTAAGAATAGGTTTGCCACTGCTCAGTTTGGTTTATCTGACACTGGGCGTTATATTGAAATGGTTAGACGAGTGAGAGAGACACATTGTTTTATTTATATAAAGAAGGGTAAAATATGGTTACCAGACGTAAGTATTGGTAGACTACCAAAGAGTGATTGGCATGTGTTAATGAGAAACCTGTGTTTCATTGTGATTGATTTATCATATTGAACTACAGGCATAAGCTTTGCATTACAGCAAAGGCATGCTATTAAGAGCATGGGACAGCAGTGGCCGTTTAGGGGACAGAGCTGGTAAATAGGGGAACTTGTTATTCTTGTTATTTTGACACAAGTGGCACAGTTTAAGAGGTGACATAACCAATAATGTGATGTGTACATTGTTAAAAATGGAACTTATAAAGTTTATATCACTGTTGGGTAAATAAACAGATTTTTTAAATAAGCAGGGTATTTAAGTACTTAAAGGGTGTTAGTATAGTTTCTGTCACTTCTGACTCATTTGTCTTAAGAGTAAAAGATGATAAATTAAAAATTAGCAGGACAAAGAACATAGTCAAGTTTGTCATTTTCATAGAGAACATTGTATCAAAGGAATACATTTGGATATTCAAATTTTCAAAAGGAAAGTGTAAAAAACAACAAGGAGATTAACTAGAAAACTCCCAAGGGGTAAAAGTTAATCATTTAAATTTACAGAAACAGAATATGAGAGCCTGTGAAAGCATACACTGTCAGAGATTCAGGAACACTGAGAGGGGAGTAGGATGAAGGTGAGATGTTGGGGTGTGGAGAGGATGGAAGAGGAGTAAGTGTCCCAGGACTGAAATACCGAGGGAAATTTTTTAATAAAATAAATTAAATCATCCCAAGTGCATAAAAAATGCTCATGAGAGAATTGTTTCAGAAATTCAGAATCCACCGGGGGTTGAATTGGTCTGGTAGGGTACGTAGGAAGCATTCCACAGAGGTTGCAAAAAATGCAAGGGGATTGAATGGGTGCTTTGTGCCTGGCCTTCTCTCCAGGATGATGGAGCAGTATCCACCCTGGAGTCACTTTGTATGGAGATGGAAGGTGAAGAACTGTCAGAGAAATCAAAACAAAGACCTGATTGAAAAAATATGAGAAATTAAGTGGCCATAAATCACTGAGTTCAAATGGTCTTCTTCTAAAACTTCTGAAGGAGTTAAAGAACGATGTAGCTAAGCTACCACCAAAAATGTATCAACACCTTTCATCAAAGGGGAGGGTGATGAATGCCCATCCGTCCTTAAGAATAGTCCAATGTTACTTGTAAGGTTAGGTTTTAATAAAAAGCATGATGTTGTCTAGAAATATTCATGTGTTTAAAAAAAAAAAAGTGTGTTTTCCTCCTGTGGAAAAATGTGTCTTTTCACAATTAGTTGTTTCTGGAGGATATCTCTCCACACGTAGAATTTCTTTCTTGTTTCCTTTCCTTTTCTGTTGTTTTTACTTCTGAGCATATTTCATGCGTTTGCTACACTGAACAGAATTGAACACTGTTTATTGAACACACACGACGGGTTACCAAGGAGAGGATTGTAATTCAGCCTGAAATCGCTCATAGCAGCATTTGTTGGTTGTCAACTTGGTCTGGTCGATAAGCAATAACTTTATTGTTGCGGCATGTGGTGGGGCTTTAGATACTAAGCACCATACTGAGTAGAGCACAATAAAACCTGCTTGGTAAAGCTGATTTCCCAAAGCAATGCTTGCATCTATGTTGCCTGGAGATTTGCTCACATTTTAAGAGATTTGTTTTTAATTTAGGAAAATTCCATGATGCCTAAAGTAACACAAATTAATAAATGTCTTATGAGCTTGTTAGAGCTTCTGTTGATGAGTTCAGGGATGCCCATTAGAGACTAGACATTGACTGAACAACAGACGGTAGTTCTCTGTTGATCTCTTAGCAAGTGGACACAAGTCAGGTCTTCCCATCTGGCATTGCTGGTGAACCTCATAGGTGAACCTCTCTGAAGGAAAGACAGGAGTTCATTGGCCTTGTTAACTTTGTACTGGAACTCTTTTTATATAAAGACTTCTAACTGTGCAGAATTATTCTTAACCAGGCGTGAGATGTGTGGTATGATTGGTGTTATTGACAGTCTCATCAACAATTAATTTCATTTGTAACACTCAGGCAGCTTCAAAGCCATCACCATACCTACAGAATAAGTTTGTGTGATAATACCTGTGAAAATGTGTTTCTTAATGCATTTTCATAAAGGATGTGTTTTTTATTTTGGATTAATATGAGGGTACACACGATTAGGTTACATTGTTTGTGTTTGTAAGGTACAGTCTAAGTTGCAGTTGTGGCCATCACCCAGGAAGTATGTCATTTACTGGTGCACACTGTACCCCTAGGTGGCCATTTACCAACCCCCCTCCCTATCGCTACCATTCTTGAATGTAATTGAGTTCTTCTCTCATGGTGCAGATTATCGTGAATGTGCCAGTTCCAACTGAGTATTGAGTACATGGTACACTTGATTTTCTACTTTTGTGAGACTTGATTTAGCAGAGTGTTCTCCAAATCCATCTACGCTGTAACAAAAAACAAACATCTCTATCTATTTTATGGCGGCATAGTATTCCATGGTATGCATATGCCACAATTTATTAATCCGTTCATGTGGCTTGAAGATTGAAGAACTCTTGGGTTGTTTCCACACCTTTGCAATTGTAAACTGGGCTGCTGTAAATATTTGGGTGAAAACGTCCTAATGATAAAATGACTTTTTTTCTTTTGGTGGATACCTAGTAATAGGATTGCATCATCAAATGGAAAGTCTACTCTTCGTTCTTTGAGGACTCTCCATACTTCTTTCCGTAAAGGCTGTACTAGTTTGCAGTCCCACCAACAGTGCAGGAGTGCTCCATTCTTTGGGACCTCTGAGAATCTGTGTTTCATAAATGATGCTGGGAGAGCTATTTAGCCACATGGAAGAGGATGAAACTGGACTCGCACCTTTAGCCACTTACAAAAATTAACTCGCAATAGATAAAAGACTGAAACCTAAGACATGCAACTATAAGAACTCTAGAGGAAAGTGTGGTAAAAACTCCTGATGATATTGGCCTTGGGAAAGAATTTATGGAGAAGATTACAAAGGCAGGTGCAGCTCCAGCAGAAGTAAATAAATGGGAACTGATCAAGATCAAGTTTCTGCATCGCTAAGGACATAATCAACAAAGCAAAGGGTGGTAACTAAAAGCCAATTCATTTCATTTTCCTAAAGTGTAAAAAGAGAGAGGATTCAAAGCATACTTTTACTGCCCCATTTTCAGGATTTCTTGCATGAGCCCAACCATAATGAATATTCATAGCTACTGCTTCATTTCAACTGCTTCACCCAAGCCAGCCACAAAGTTCTACTTTTTGCTGTTTTATTTCATGGGACATTGCCTGAAGGCAATTATGGGCATTCTTTATCCACTTCACCTAGATTATATCTCTCTTTCCATGTTTAGGCACAATTTCTTAAAATATACATCTATCCTTCCAAGGGGAAAATCTGTAAGAGCAGAAGACTGTATACGAGATGGTGAAATGGAAAAGTGCTTAAGAGGATAATCAGGACGTTTGAAGAGGGCACCTGTTCTCAATTTTTCTAGATCATCGACTACTTGGAAAATTTAACCAAAAACTATTGACTCAGTCCTAAAAACATAAAGTCCCATGTAAACATTTGGCTATGCCATTTCAGTGGCTCATAAATCTACCAGTAATCACCCCCAGATTAGAAACCTTTGCCTAGATGATACACTGAATATAATAAACTGTTAGTACTTTTGAAGTGCATCAAATAACAGTCAACTTGAAATGTTCAGTTTGTCCAGTGACACGTAGCTCTGCTTAGACATGTTACAAGATTTATTACTAGAAGAACAAAATCTATCTCCCACTCAAACTGTGATTAACTTACTGTAATATTAAATTTTCTTATAATTATCCGAGCATTATCCTACTTATTGATAACTAAAGAGGTTAGGTAAGGTTTTCTCCAAAGTCCAGTAGAACTTGAAAATTATATGATTACCTATGTTTTTCAGAAAAACATGTTTTTCTCCCATTGTCTGCTGAGTTAATAATAAGAGAAATCATGTATCAGCTGAAAAAATACAGGAATGCTAAAGTTACAGGAAATTGAATATCTGGCTATTTAAAAAGCAATTTTACAATACATTATCTTAATTTATAACTTAGCAAATTTATCTGTCTGTTTATAAGTACTGTTAGATTTGTCTTTAGTTTTATTTGTCTGAAGACCATGATACGAAAATAACATTTGTCTAAAATATATTACTCTCTGATAGCACAGTTTCTTTAAGTATGTTGCATTTTACATGCTTAGTGGCAAACATATATCTTGGAAACTCAATGAATTTATTACATTTTGTGATAGTTTTAGTTTTCATGGATTTCAGGAAAAAATAATGTTTTGCTTTGAGTTTGTGTGTGTGTGTGTGTGCATTTTATTAGCATTCTAAGATTGTACATAGTTTGGAAGGCAGAATACCTGAAACAAGAAGAGCCAGATGCTTGATTTAAACTGCCTGGTTTAAATCCTGACTCATCTCTTTACTAACTCTATAATCTTGAACCTTCTCCCCTATAAATTGAAGGAAGTAATAACGGTGCATACTTCATAGGATATGGAGAGACTGAGATGAGATACATACATCCTGGTAAAGATTTAGAACATTAGAGGTGTCCTATAAATGTTAACTGTTTTTTGAATTAAATTTTTTATTGCTTTTTTGAGGCTGGATATGAGGCCTTGTGCCTAACTAAAAATTGAGGTTTCCTTACCGAGAAAAAGGAGAATGTATATTCACAGACAGTTAGAAGTCCCACCACAAAAAAACTAAAGATCATTCTTTAATAATCAAGATTTAGTTAATCCATAGAATATAAAATCTAGTAACTTCATGACTCAGTGATACATACAAGAACAGTCCTTTCTTCAGTAAAGATCAGTAGTCCCTGTAATTACTCAGCGACTTTGTGAACTTTTGTATTATACCCTTCTCATTACTCTCTTCATTTATTGTGTGTAACTGAAATAGTTTGTCTCTTCAAGAAAATTTCCTTAAATCCCTCATCTTATTTAGATAGTCCTTCTCTGTAATTCAATATGACCCATACCATACTCTAATCATAGTATGTATGACACCATAATCATTAGTTACCCCTTCTGAGAATGTTCCTTGTGGGCAAGGACTATATCTGACATGGTTTTGTAACCTCAGACTCAAGTGAACTGCTGGGACATAGGGCATGTAATCGTTACTTGTTGGAAAAAAATGAACGACTGTGTAAGTGTGTAGAATATAGAACACTTTGGCAATTGTGTGACGCACGGAAATTAGAAATCAATGATTAGATATACAAAATCAACTGTTCTAAACTATCTAGTTGTGAAACAAGTCTTGGAACTATTGCTCTAATCTAATGTAACCAAAAGAAAATGTAGATTAAAAATATTTCCTTTCCACCTCTTCCCCATATCCAGAAATGAGGAAAATGAGAATCCTGAGCCATGATTTCAATTTAAATTGACACAGGAGTAATTTCAAAATTCTGCGACTATTTTCTGGTAGCTGAGGGAATGGACAATAATTCTCTGTTTTCAGCTCCTTTTTTTTTTTCCAGATAGTTACAAAGCCTTCACTCTGAGCTCAATGATACAGGGAAACTGACACTCTTTTGACCTGAGTACCAACATGAAGAGAGAGAGGATAAACCCTAGAGAGAGGAGACTTGCCTGAGAGGCAGTTAAGAAATCATTTCTCTCTTGCTCTTCTAAGCTCAGACAATTAAGATCAAGAACTCATCCTAGAAAAAGTGCTATATACTTCATTGCTGAATATCACTAAGGTCACCTTTGAGGTGCTCCACTGGGGAGGCTATGCACCTATGCCAGTGCCTAGTTCACCCTTCAAAGCAACTTTAGAACTCTTTTTCTGTAATGGCCATCAGAACTGTCATCATACAATGTCTGACAATTAAGTTCATGAACTCATCCTAGAAAAAGTGCTATATGTCACACTGAAGAATATCACTATGATCATGAGATGGCCGAGGGAAGTACTTTGAAAGCGGCCATATTGGTATTCAGCAATAACACTGATGTGGCACATTTCCTGGGATGAGTTTATGAAGCTAACTGTCTGACCTCACATTTATTGATTTATCTATAGTGGTAAGAGCATTTAATGAGATATTCTCTTGTAACAATTTTTAAATGTACAAATACAGCACTGTTGAATATGGGAACAATGTTTTACAACGGATTCCTAAAACTGCCTCATGTTGCATCCCTGAAACTTTATGCCCTTTAATTGATAACAATTCTCTATTTCCCTTTATTAACCCATAATCTGGCAACCATTATTGATTTTCTGTTTCTATGAATTTCACCATTTTAAAGACTGGAGATAAATGGAATCATGCAATGTTTGTCCATCTGTGTCTAGTTTATTTAATTTCTTTCCTCCAGATTCATTAATGTCATCCCATAGGCAGAATTTTTCTCTTTTATAAAGATGAGCAATACTCCATTAGATTTACATACCTTTTTCCATTCATCTGTAAATGAACATCAAGATTGTCTCCATCTCTTGGTTAGTATGAATATTGTAGCAATGAAAATGAAAATGCATATATATTTTTTGAGATCCTAATTTCAATTATTTTTAATTTTAAATACTCATAAATAGGATTTCTGGGTCACCTGGTAGTTCTAGTTATGATTTTTGTAGGACTTCCAAACTCTTTTCCATAATAGCGTCAGTATTTTATATTTCCACTAATGGTATACGAGAGCTCCATTTCTTCACATCCTTTCAAATATTTGTTATTTATTAATCTATTTTTTGATAGTAGCCATTTTAACAGATGTGATGATAACTTTACAGTGGTTGTGATTTGCATTTCCCTGATGATTAGTGATGTTGAGCAGCTTTCATATACTTGACGGTCATTTGTTATTGCCATAGCCAATGTCATCTAACATGTTCCTCATATTTTCTTCTGTGATTTTTATAGTACCAGGTTGTACATTTCATTTCTTAATTCATATGGAGTTGATTTTTATATGGCACAAGATAGCAGTCCAAATTCATTTTTTTCACATTTGGATATCCAGTTTTCCAATACTGTTTGTTGAAGAGATAAACCTTTCCCTTTCTTGGTGCCCTCCTCAAAGGTCAGTTTACCATAAATGTGTAATCTTTATTTCTGGGCTCTGTAATCTGTTTCATTGATCGATATGTCTTGTCTTATGCCAGTACCATAGGGTTTTAATTCCTGTGGCTTTTAACTAAATTTTAGAATCCAGGAATGTGACACCTCCAGCTTTGTTAGACTTTCTCAAGATTGTCTTATCTATTTGGGGTCCTTTTTGGCTCAAAACTAATTTTAAGGGGTTTTTCTTAATTTATTTTTTATTTTTTTTTGTAGAGACACAGTCTCACTTTATTGCCCTTGGTAGAGTGCTGTGGCATCACACTGCTCACAGCAACCTCCAACTCCTGGGCTTAAGCAATTCTCTTGCCTCAGCCTCCCAAGTAGCTGGGACTACAGACCTCCACCACAACACCCAGCTATTTTTTGGTTGCAGTTTGCCCGGGGCCAGGTTTGAACCTGCCACCCTTGGTATATGGGGCTGGCCACCCTACTCATTGAGCCACAGGTGCTGCCCAGGTTTTTCTATTTATTTAAAAACAACCATTAGGATTTTGGTGGGGGGATTGCATTGAATCTGTAGATTTCTTTGGTTGCTATCAATATTTTTAAACTATTATGTCTGACATCAATATATGGGAAATGTCTTTCCATTTGTTTGTGTCTTTTTCGATTTCATAAATGTTTTATACTTTTCACAGTATAGAGATTTTCAACTTTAACAATGAGTTTTATGCTTTCATATGCGATCATGTTACAGTTTAGCATCCTTTCATTTCAAAATAAGAAATGCCCTTTATCATTTCTTATAAAATATGTATTGTGGTGAGAAATGTCTTTAGCTTTTATTTTCCTAGGAAAGTCTTTATCTCTTTCAAATTAGAAAGACAGTTGGCAAAGTGTAATATATTTGTTGTTTCATTTTCCTTTTTTATTCTTTTAGCACTTTGAATAGACCATTTTTCATGTTCTGGCCTACTTCTATTCAAAGTAAATTGAATTTTATAATAATAAAAGAAATTAAAAATTCAAATGAAAGGAAAATGAAATAAAAGCAAAAAACTGCTTTACTCTCACTGGCCACCAAGCTACTAAGGCCCGTTCAGAACTCTGAGACAAGCAACATAGAAGCCAGGCTCCTGAGTAGCGCCTTGGATATGTGGGAGAACTTTCTTTCCCCAGAGAGCTGAAGTTTGTTTACTTTGTGTTGAGCTGGGGGATGAGCTGTGGCAAGTGGACATCCACTAGGTCAAACCACCTTTTTATTCACGCTAGCCTGAAGGGGTCTAGTGTATGCTAGGTTAGTCCTCCTAGACAGAGGATACAAAAGCCAGTTTCTCAGGACATACATGAAAAACTTGGAATTTTTAATTCACAGTCCAGCTTTATCTTTCCCCTGGGAGGGCCTGGGAGCAGAAGGGTTTACTCCCAATCGTATGGCACTGTGCCATGGAGGGGGGGAGTATAGTGAGAGCATGTTGTACAAAATAACTTAAGAAGGAAACTTCACATTTAGCTCACCAGACACCAAATCCATGACATTGATTGTTTGTTCATCATTGATCCCTAGAAGACAACATGCACAAAAGGTTATGACGGAACTCATATTATTTGCACACTTTATAAAGCATTTTTTAAAATTTCAGAATATTACAGGGATACATACATATCAATTATATAATTTGCTTGTGTAAATTACGTCAAATTTATAAGTATGCCTAATTCACAATTACATCAAATTTAGAAGTGTGCCTAATTCACCTATAATGTGTACATGGTACGAGTTGGGTATGAAGTAAGTACACCTTTCCTCCACCTCCTACCTACTTGATTCCTTTTGAGTTTTACTTTGATATGTGCACAGAGGCATTGTTCAACTAGTTCCAATTTAGTACATGTAATGTTTATTTTTCCATTTCTGTGATACTTCACTTTGAAGAACAGTCTCCAGATCCATTCAGGTTATTACAAAAGATAGTAGGTCACCATTTTTGTGACTGAGTGCTCTGTGATCTACAAATGCCACATTTTATAACTCCATTCATGAATTGATGGATATTTTTTTCCTTTAGGTAAATACCTAGTAGTGAAATTGCTGGATAAAATGGTTACCAGTCTACTTTTAGTTCTTTGGGATATCTCTATACAACTTTTCTTTGAGGATATACCTTTGGGATATCTCTATACAACTAGTTTGCCACCAATAGTATATAAGTATTCCTTTCTCTCCACATCTACACCAACACCTGTTTGGGGTTTTTTTGAGAAGAGCCATTCTCACTAGAATTAGGTAATATCTCAGCATGGTTTTGATTTGCCTTTCCCTAATGATTAGAGATGTTGAGGATTTTATAATGTGTTTTTTGGCCATTAGAATATCTTCCCTTGAAAAGTTTCTTTTCATGTCCCTTGCACAGTTTTTAACGGGTTGTTTGATTTTTTTTTATTACTGATTTGCTTGAATGATTTGTAGATATTTGTTATCAACAAATTTTTATTAAATCATAGCTGTGTACATTAATGAAATTATGGGGTACAATGTGCTGGTTTTATATACAATTTGAAATACTTTCATCAAACTGGTTGACATAGCCTTCACTCCATTTTCTTAGTGATTAAGACATTTATATTCTACACTTCGTAGATTTAACATGTACCCTTGTAAAATGCACCATAGGTGTGGTCTCACCAATTTCCCTCCACACATCTTCTCCCTCCTCCTCCTTTTTCCCCTTCATTTTGGGCTCTAAGTTGGGTTGTAGCATTCATATGGAAGTGTAGGTGCTTATAAATTGGTTTGGGATATATAGCATGCAAATATATTCTCCTGTTGGTTTTCTATTTACAGTATTGACTATGTCCTTGCTATCTGGAAGCTTTTTAATTTGATCTAATCCCATTTCTTTCTTTGTATTTTTGCTGTGATTGCTTTCAAGATCTGCTTCATAAAAATTTCCCTAAGCTAATTTCTACTAGAGGTTTTCCATCCCTATACAAAGTCATGGAAACTGAACAACTTATTCTTGAATGATAATTGGGTCACTGAAGAGATAAAGTTGGAAGTAAGGCGATTCATTGAACTAAATGATAATGAGGACAGAAGTTATCAGAATCTGTGGCCTATAGCAAAAACTGTCCCAAGAGGAAAACTCATAGCCAGAAATGCCCGCATCAAAAGAGCAGAAAAATCCCAAATCAATAATCAAATGAATCATCTCAAAGAACTGGAAAAGGAAGATCAAACCAATTCCAAACCCAGTAGAAGAGAAGAAATAACCAAGATCAGAGCAGAACTGAATAACCAATAGCAAACACCAAAATTGAAAGAGCAACACATGGACACTTTTATCTGCCCCCTTACCCTGTTCTTTCCACTCATTTTAGGGTCTTGAGCTTACATTACAAAAATTTTTCCTTAAACCTTTCCCTAGTTTTTCACTCTGGGTCAGCCCTGAATTATCCTCATTTTATCCCTCTATCACTCTCTTCTTCTAGATCTCAACATGGATCCTTCACAGCCTTCATATCCTTTCCGTAAACGACCACAACCATAATAAATCCCTAGCCCAACTACTGCCCTGATTTTCTGAGAGTCCCTCACTGTAGACATCCAGCCAGTCATTCTGCCTTCCTCATAACCTTTTATACTTCCAGATTTCTTAAAATCGGTCTTTCTGTCTTTCACGCCTCCAATCCTTTACACTGTATAAACCTCAATTTTGATTCATTCAGTTTTCTTCCATTGTAAATACCTAAACAAACCATAGCTGACCCATGACTTAAGTAAAAACATAAAAGCACCACATGCACATATCAGCAGTGAAGATAGTACATATACTGCTAGCTTTTGGGAATGGCCATTTCAGAAATAAGGAAAATAAGTAGACCAATTACTCTTTGGCTGATGGGTAGATTTCAATATTGATTGAACTTGAAGACTCCTTAGAGTTAGAGGCTGGCTGGGGTCATGATTAACCAGCTGATGACATATGGAAGCATTTCTCTAAACAAAGACAAGAGCTAAAATGCATTCATGAATTTGGAAAAAGAAATAAAACAGGCAAAATGTACCAACATGTACCAACAGATAGTGGAGTTCCATGACAAACTGAGGATTACACTCTTCTTCCTAGGGTAGCAGGCACTTCCCAGTATCTATTAATGGTTTTCATTAGAAATATAAAGACTGAGTTTCTAAATTTGTTAATTTATCAAGAGAAGTAAAATAATCTTCCTTTTAATATAAAATCTTCATATTTAAATATTTTATACCTGATTCCAAAAGTGTATAACCATTGTGTAGATCCCCAAAACACAGCTGTGGTTATTTATGGCCCAACGACTGATGGTTTCTAACCTGTGGTTGAGGCAATGACTCAAATATGAAGAAATACACCACTGGAGGGAGGAAAGATGTCCTCAGTCAAAATCAGTTCTGTCAGAAAGGACTGACATTAATAAATGGTGGGTATAAATCTAAAACACAGAAATGTAAAGAAAAAGTCATCTTTTACAGCAGATTGCACAAATTTGAGCTCAGGGAAGCTAGATAAGAAAATGAAACATAATCAAAAGAGACAGGGTTCTTTTATGCTGCTTAAATTTCTAGATTCTTTCCTACCTGAATGAAATCAAAACTAAACCTATCAATGTAAGGACCAAATATATCTAAAGTTTTCCAAGGCTTTTATGCAGAACATTGTGTATACATTTTTGTTGCATTATATTAAAAAAATTAAAATAGGAAAATTTCCTAAGTTTTCCATTGATATCACAAATAATACTTTCCTAATTTTTCTACAAACCTAGCATAATCCCTAGCATAAACTTTTCAGGGCATTTTATGGATATTATAAAGGAATAGAAAACTTTACATAGATTAATGAAGAGCCAAGATATCAAATACAGTTTTAAGGCATAAGAACTTAAATGGCAGTAACTAGGGAAAGATATATTTTTTTTTATTTTAAAACACGAAATAAATTCATAATAAAATTTCCATGTATTATGATAAAATGAAATACTCCTATGTTAAAAAAAAAAACACTGTAAACTAAAATTAAATTGAATTTAAAACAACACAAACACTCTCAGTGAAAATGTTTGCAACATATAATACCATCAAATCAAAAGATGCAGAACATGTATTATAAAAATCTCCCAGAAGTTAACGGGGAGAAGGATAGGAAACAACTGAAGAAGAAAATAGATGAACATTATGAAGGCAAGTCACAAAACAAGAATAAGGAAACTGGACCAATAAACAAGTGGGAAATTGTCTAAGGAACTACCAATCAGTAAAAAGCAATTTAAAATTAAGAAATTTCATTTACTACTCATCAGACCAACTAATGTTGAGAAGGATTAGGGGAATGAAGTAGCTCCATACACTGCTAGTAGAGGTTAAAAAAAAAAAAAAAAATATATATATATATATATACACACACACATATACTATCCAGGAATGCTGATATTGGACATATTTAAGAAAATTGGGCTGAATATTGAAAATTCATTAAGCCTTGTGGCTGGTACCTTGTTTTGCACTTCTTTCTTGCCTGTCTTTTCTGTTTGTTTAAATAATTTCATAGGAAATAAATAGGAAAAACCAGGTATGTGCTAAGTTCAAAAAGTTGACTGCAGACAGAATCATAGTTGGTCTGTAAGTCAGAGTAACAAAAAGGATACAACTTGCATTATTCAGTTAGCACAGGCCTCTCTAAGACCTTAACTTTTACACTGTGATTTTATTTAAATAGCTATTTTCTGAGGTACGTTTGGGAAAAGAGTCTTCTCGGTAAAGAAAAGAGCAGATATTAAAACTGTAAGAAATGAAAGAGTTTGGACATTTCCAGAATTAGAAAGAATCCGATTTGGCATTTGGCTTGAGTAGAGTGAAAGATGAGAGGGGCCTGAGAGTAAGTGGCCCTGGCAAGCATATTCCTTTTGCCTAAGAGCAATAGTAAAGCAATCAAGGGTTTTCAGCAGGCAAATGTTGAAATCCGTTGACATTTTAGCATTTCATTATATTATGAGAAGACTCGATTAAAGAGAAAAAGAATAGGAGACTGTAAATTAAGCTTGCTTCTTTTGTTCAGGACAGAAATGATGGTAGTAGTATAGATAGAGAAAGGTGCAGCAATTTCAGAAATAGTCTGAAGCAGGTTGGGACTCTGTGAACAGCAAAGAAAAGGCTTTGAAGTGTGGCACTCAACCTTCTCACTTGCGCAAGTACTGTTTAGACTGGAGAGAGGAGAGAGTGGAAAAGGAAAAAGGTTACAAAAGGAGGTAGAAGAAGAATTGAGGCAAGAGTTTAGACACCAAAGTAGAGAGGGTTTTGTTTTTTTTTGTTTTTTTTTTCAGTTTTTGGCCAGGGTCGCGTTTGAACCCACCACCTCTGGTACATGGGGCTGCCATCCTACTTGTTTGAGCCACAGGTGCTGCCCATGGAAGGATTTTTTTTTTTAATGCCACAAACAGGCACAGAAACAAGAAATGATCAACATATATTTATTGGTACAATAAAATGTATTGCTTACTTCCTCTCAGTATTCTTTAAAATGGAAATGGTTACTTCTTACTTACCAAAATCCTCTCTTCCTTGGCCTACAATTGCAATGAATTTTATGGCCACCCCGTATTGGAGTCCTTTCTTGTATTGCGATCCAAATAATTTTGGTTCTTCTTTACTTGTATTTCTTTTAATCAACTCATCAACACTCTAAATGTGCCACTTAGTGAGTAGATAACCTATAAGCGATGGTAAATTTCTACTGATTCATTTAGAGACTATTAATGATTTGTTACTTGCAATAACAGACATCTACTTAGTGGAGCTTTCAATTTTTTGAAAGTGTTTTTTAAATATGAAGGAAAAAAAAAAGAAAGATAATTAGATGATGGCCAAGGGAAAAAAAATACATATTTCACTCAATTTCCAATGAGAATTGATAGATTTTAAAAGAATTTGGTCTCTAAATGTTATGACAAAGACTCTGTGCCCTGGTAGTAAAAGCAATAACAATTATAAAATTAACTAACTTGAGCATTTACCATGTCTCAGACACTACTCAGAGCAATTTATGAGTCTCACAGTAACCCCTGTGCTAAGTATCATTAGTCTTTTCAGATGTATAACTAGAAGTAAAGTAGAAAAATAGTGCGGGGGGAGGAGGGGAGGGCATACATATTGCTAGTAGAATACAATTATCTCTTTGTAATTCTACCTGTTTGTCAGCCAGAACTTTCATAACACTAAAATTTGGAGGAAGAGTCTCAGTTCAGTTCCTAGGAAGTGAATTATTATCTGGCTCCACATTACTGATAAAGAACTTACATCTGCACACCTCTGCAGATTATTGAACAGTGACTTTGGATCCGGGGACTCCAAGAAAGACTCTTTTAGGTGGCATCATATGGTATAATTGCACTATAATCATATTTTCGCTTCCCCAAATAATTATTAGTGGTCTTAACTGAGAGGGTACCAAACACCTTAAAACTGCTTAAAGTTGTCTCAGATATCTTATATGATATAACATGAGGGAAATATTTAACATGTGCCTTTGTTCCAAAGAAAGGTAAGTTGTATTTAGAGATGCCACATACCTTGAAAACAATGTAAAATTGCAAAACTATACATTTTTAGCTATCATACTAAAATCAAACCAAATGTATTGTGGTCAATAAATCAATTTCTTACCTTTCCTTATGATATGGATATTGACATAAATAATCAGAGGAAAACATAATGATTCTAATTTGCATGAGTTATATACAAAAATTAAATGGTATATTGGTATTTTGGTAAATTACCAATGTATTTTCATGAATTTTTTTTAAAAAGAGTAATAGATTTCACTGTCCATGGTTAAAGAATATCAGGTTTAATTTGCTGAGGATAGCAAAACCTGCAAAGTATTTACTTATTTTTTAGTACTTAACTTAAAATTTCAGATTAATATGATGGTACAGAGATTTTGGTTACATTGTTTTCATTTTTAAGGTAAAGATCAAGTGTTTTTTGTTGTTGTTGTTGTTTGTTTTGCTTTGTTTTGTTTGGCAACAGTTTTACTCTGTTACCTTGAGTAGAGTGCTGTGGCATCACAGCTCACAGCAACCTCAAATTCGTGGGCTTAACCTCTTACTTCAGCCTCCCAAGTAGCTGAGACCACAGGCACCTACCACAATACCCAGCTAATTTTTTTCTATTTTTAGTAGAGATAGGATCTCACTCTAGATCAAGCAATCCACTAGCCTTTGCCTTCCATTCTGGGATTACAGATCTGAGCCACTGTGCCCAACCAAAACGATTTTATTTTAAAATAACAATTTTAAAATTAACTTAAAGTTACTGATTACTTTCAATTCACAAAAATCTCAGCACACAGAAATGCACACAGAGAAGCATTTTTATCTTTCTAGGTAAGATTCATGTCAGAATCTACGTAAAATCATTTTCGGTTAAAGGAAGATATACTTCAGCTATATAAATGTTTAAGTTTTATTTTTCGAATAATTTCAGAATCCCCAAAGTCTTTAATTTGTTCATGTGTCTTTTTCTAGTCCATACAATGTCTTCAAACAATCAACTGGATTTAGCTTTTGTTCAGCAATGCCCAAATAATACAAACAGTTTTTGTTATCTTCCTGTTTGAAAGCCTTCACTGACCCTCATGCCTGATCAGTTTAAATGTATTTTTGCATTACTATATATAAGATACAGCTGCTAGCCTAAGATCACATTGCTAGGAATAAAAGAGATACATTTCCAAATACAGTAATTATTTTCAAACCTCTCTTACCAATAGCATCAGTTGAAAAGTATGTGTTATTTTAAAATGAATCCTTTGAATTCCTTTTATTGGCATGAAGTTTCCACTGTTTTTTTAAAGGGCTCTTTCCGTGTTCATCTTATCTCTTAGAATCCTGAAAAGTTCGGAATGTTCTTTTCTGTTTGATTTTCTGTTCTTATGTTCTTTCATAAGTTTTTACGTCTAAACAATTTTTTCATTTGCACAAGAAGGGACGAGAGACCACACAGAGCTAGTAACTTTTTCTGCATTGGTATTCCTTTTAATCTTTACCTTGTAGCTCATATCAAAGCTGTAATTGTTTGCTAGCCAGCAAAAGCTAATGGCTCCCTCTAGTCAAAAGCTGTCAACAGCAATCTATCCAGCCATGGACATTGCTTGAAATAGAAAAGCATCACCTATGATCATATTCCTTGGTGAGTCACAAACAAGGCAAAGCCAAACATTCTCAAACACAAAACCAACACTAATTCCTTATAATCAGACTGGGGCACTAGTGTATCGTTGATAAAGTCTAGCATATCGCTACTGGAGAATATTGCTTGTCAGTTTATTACCGTCCAACAGGGCAAGATCGTCCAACCATTTTCATTGTTCTTTTTTTTTTTCTTTCTACCCTTGAGTTAGTAATGTGGCAATAAGTCTCTTTTTTAGATGTTAGATCTTGATTTATTAGGTGTCCAAAAGTAAACCCGTACTCCCCAATGAATAAAGAAAACAGGCCTCAAATGATCAGTCCAGATTTCCTGCCAAGTGTAAAAGACTGCTAAATTCATTAGGGAACAACCCCCCCCCCCAAAAAAAAAAAAACTGTAATATTTTTAAAAATCACTCCCCAAACTGTAAGGTATTGTTTAGGAAATACTGAGAAAGGTGATTTATTTAACATTTGTGTTATCACAATAGTATCATGTAATCCTAGTGACAGGGTCCTATATAATGTCTCTAAACATCAAACCAACTACTGAGCCTCATGCTGAGTTTCGCATTCAGGCTAATTAGAATTCTTGTCTTCTTAAAACATTTGCACTCTTGGCATTCCAATGATTTTTCCACTTGTGGCTGGACCTTCTGGAAATTTCTAAGTCACAATGCAATGCATGCTGCCAGCTTTACATGCCTCTAGGTTCCTTTTGCTCTCTCACCTGAATGTCCGAATTCTTTAGTAATTCCCCAGAATCAAACCCAAGAAAGAATTTTTATTAGCTCAGTTTAGAGGCATTCAAATGTAAACAAACTAGAAACAGGACATTCACTGTAGTGGTAGTTTTCATACATTCCTGAATCCCTCTCTCGGCAAACTCGATATATAATGTACAAAGGAGGGTGGATTGTTCTCATGTAAGTAGTGAAATTTTTCATACATATGTAAGCTATACCGGTGTTTAGTGCATAAAATATGCATCTCTTTTTAATTCGTCCAGAAGAATGACAGCATATAAGTAGGTTTCAGGTCATAAATTGAAGCAGAAAATATTTTGCAGTCAGATAGAGGAAGAACTCATCTCATATTGCTCTGTGTCTATTATAAGGGGCATAATAATAAGGTAACTCCCAATAAATCATGTGGTCCATGATCTCACTAATTTCTTTTTTAATATAAAACCCTCCAATTATTACTAGTAGGAAATCCATCCCCCATTATAAATTTTAGATGACTCATTAATAGCTGGTGTATCCTTTTATGAAAAGTCTTCAAAAAAATACATGCATAATTCTACTTCAGAAGCAATTATATTAGCAACTGGTGAAAAGTTTTATTGGAATCTGCCATTGTTTTAATCATACTAATTCATCTCAGAACTGAAGTAAAAATGGGAAAAGGCTTCAATTTAACTTCACATGCAAAAGAATGGCTTTGGTTAAGCAAAAGCATGACGACATGTTTGGTATTTTGTCTACGTTCCTGACAAATAGCTCCAAGGTTCAGTGAACTGGTAGTATGTTTTGTTCATTATAACATCTTCAAGCGCTCTAAAAAGTCTGGCGTTTGGCAAGCTCCAGACTTACCTTGCCAAACATAGTTTCCCTTAATACTTGCACCCATATATATTTTCAAGAAAATAAGCTGAGAGTTTCTGATTAAATAGAGCTGTGGCTCCTTAAATACACAATGATAAATTATTTAATTCAGTTTTTAGGGGCAAATAAAAATACAGAAAAGAATTCAAATTTGCTAATAACTAACCCCCAATTTTTAAACATTTGGGTAATATCTCAATGTTAAATCAAATTATTAAGTTCTAGGACAGAATAAAGTACAGTCTTCCCATATTTAGTATCCATGCAATTTTCCAATCATCTCAGCCTCTCTGTCAAATTTATCATATGTTTTCTAATACCACAAGATTTAAGAACTACGACACCTGTATGTTATTTTGCTACCGGTGATTTCCTGGTCACGTTTTATTTTAGGCAATCTAAGTTGGTAATGATAGTAATTGTTCACAGAGAAGGCCATAATTCCTCTTGCCAAAAAACACCTCCAAAAATTAGGTGGATTTTTTTGGTGTACTTTCTTTAAGCACTGATTGATAATATGATAATAGGATATTAAACATAACACAAAGCAATGTATAAGTATGCACAACATTACCTAGTATTTTAAGCAGTATGTGAAGGTATAAATATGTAGTATATAAGGACACTAATGCCTACTATATTAAATTAATACTGAAACTAACATTTATTAATGTTCCTTCCACATACTTTGCACCTTATGAGGTCTACCTGCCAGGAGGTAATAGGCTACATGCCAGGTTTCAGTGAAGAATCTAACCCTTAGGTGAGAATCCTTTTGTGCAGAGGGTTGCTATTTTTGGATCAAACTATGTTCATCTATGGAGCAACAGATACCTGTTGACTAATTTTAGAGTCTTCTAAGGAAAAAGAATATATAGGTTTTCATAAATCAAAAAGAACAATGCTATAGAAATATTGAGGTGTCTGCTGTTGAGTAGGATTCTTGAAATTTTTCAGCATCTCTAAATTCAACATTCCTTTCACTTTGAGATACACTGTACATGACTTTGTTATGACCTATGGCAGTATTCTTCAAAGAGAGACATGCACCCCGTGAAAACTTGCATACCAGAGGAGAAACAGGCATGGAGAATTTAAAAGACTCACTCCCCAAGTATGAGCCTCACTCTCATAGATCCTGTTTGCTAATTGGTATATGCCTGAGAAGCATTTGCAGTATAGGTGCCCTGGTTCCCTTTCAGATGATCTCACTGCCGTAACCCTCACTCACTTACTCTCACACATCTTGAATCTTGCTATGGTGTATTTGACCTTTGTGTAAAATCTCCAGAGTACCAAACTGAGAAACAATGAAATGAACTGTTACCTAGGAAGCATCCTTTAACTCTTAATACTTGCATGAAGACGAAGACATTTGATAGGTCATGTAGGTCAATTTTTAGACTTTCCAAATGTTAAGGAGTTGCATAACTTTAAGAACTGAGGAATAAATGCTTTTACAATTCAAGTGGTTTCCAGTGTTTGCTTACAGCAAAATTTAAGAAGGACCTAGTTGAGCTGTCAGATAACAAATCATTAAAAGTGATTTTTGATAGAAGATCACAATACAATTTTGGTGTACAATAGAGTATAGATAATTGAGTGAAATGTCTATGCTAGCATTTCTTTCATTTCCATCTATTTATTTATTTGAAACAAAACATGGTGATGTTTATGAGATTGAAAAGAAGAAAAATTGAGTCTGAATCTTGGCTGATTCAAGGGTCCAATGTACTCATGCTAATATGAAACCAATAGAAGACAACTACATGCCCACAGGAGAGAAAACACAAGTTATCTTCAAGTGGAGGAGGGCGGAGAATAGAAAGGGGAAAGCAGGGGAATGGTAAACTCTCCCCTAATGCGCACGAGGGAAGGGAGGGTATAAAGCACACACTCTGGGTGAAGGGCTCAGCTGTCACTTGAACTTTACTTTAGAAATGCAAACAATACAACCTAGTCGTTTGTTCCCAGGTACTAATATGAAATTTAAGAAAGGAAAAACAAATTTAAAATTGTTTAAAAATGATTTATCTAAATGTGTACTATTATATTACAATATTATATTCATTGTACAATACTCATAATTCTAGTAAAACTGAATACAGAAAAGTATTTTTGAAACTCAGTTTATAATCATCACTTTAGAAAATTGTGTCCATGTTTTTATCAAATGTGGTTCTTGTCTTCTATTTTCTTTGCTTTTCTATATAATAAGGAAAGAAGTAAAAAGGAAGATTGTTTAAAATGATACTTAAGTCATCAAAACGTTTTCGGAAAAGATGATGATTTGGCATGATTTGGGTCAGATAGTTTAGATCCTTTCCTAAGTAATAATTTAAGTACATTTTGAAAAGTAAAACTGGATGAAAACACAAAACTAAAGATAATTTTAAGAGAAAGTTATAAATATCCATAATCCTAACTGTCATAACATGTTTTCAATTGTTTTATCTTCTAGTCTATTTTTGTTTTTGTAAAACATTTCTTTCTTTCTTTCTTTCTTTCTTTCTTTCTTTCTTTCTTTCTTTCTTTCTTTCTGTCTGTCTTTCTTTCTTTCTTTCTTTTCTTGAGATCAAGTCTCACTCTGTTACCCGAGGCTAGAGTGCTGGGGTGTCATAGTTCATAGTAACCTCAGACTCGTAGGTTTAAGCATTCCTCTTACTTCAGCCCCCTAAGTATCTGGGAATACAGGCATGATCCACCATGCTTGGCTAATTTTTCTATTTTTAGTAGAGATGAGGTTTTATCTACCTCAAGCTAGTCTCAAATTCCTGAGCAGAAACAATCTACACACTTTGGCATTATAGGCATGAGCCACCATCTGACCTTTTATAAAACATTTCAATTTATTTTAAAGACAATGAATTCTATATTTTTGTATTAAAATATATCAAGGGAAAAATGTACAACAAAGAGATCATCTATGTTACCTAAGACAGTGAATAATTTCAGCATGATTAATTGTAGGTCAACCATATAATATAGAATTTCTATGATGTAGTATGAAGGATATAATTTCTCCAACTATTATTTGAGTCCAAAAAATTTTATTTCATTCTATAAAGCTTTAAAATTTAATTTCCAGTTCACTGAAAATATAGAAAATGGAGAAATAAGATAAAATACTTCAAAGGGAAGAAACCAGACAAATTCAAAAGGCAGGATATTTTTCTATACAACTTGCTAGTCAACTTCAACAAGTGTATATCATTAGAAGTGATACTTTTAGTAAAAATTCCAAAAATAGCACATCACAAATATAAATTTGGTACAAAATAAAGATGGGTTCTTAAATCAGTGAGGAATAGATACTACCTTTTAATATGTGATATTTGTAATGAGATAGCCATGTAAAAATAAATTTGAATCCAGTCTTTACGTATTATACCAGCACAAATTCTAATTAGATTAGAAATCTAAAATTAAAAACCTATATGTAAATGCTAGAAAAAACATACGTTAGTTTGTCCATACACATAGAATGGAGAAAATTGTCAAAAACATGTCACAATTCATAGATAAAATAATGAAAAATATTGATAAATTTGTAAAAAATTTGTGAAATTTAAAGAATTGGAAAATACATAAAGCAAATGAAAAACTAGGAAAATGTAATGTATACAATAGAAAAAAGGTGGCATACTAAATATATTAATATTTTCCAAAAATAAATAAAACCCCCAACACTATAGAAAAGTAGATAAAATATATAGACAGTTTTAAAAGAATAAAAATATCAATACCTTTCAAAGTATGAAAAAATGCTCTACTTTATTTATAAAAAGAAAATTTGAAATTAAGAATACCTTGAGATTAAATTTCTCCCATATTGGGTTGACTTAAATCCAGAAGTTTGACAACATCCTCTGTGGGTGAGGCTGAATAAAATGCTCATATGATGATGGTGGAAAGGAAAAATGTTAAATCCACTTTGGAGAGACATTTAGTAATGTCCTGTAATGTCTATGCATTTGCCCTATGACCAAGAAATCTCACTCTAAAGAACCTGTCCCACAGATAAAAATACAAATAGAAGAATAATACATATAAGGCTGTTTATGCTCTAATATCTAAATTATGAAGACTGAAAAAAAGCAAAAGTACAATAACATGGGACTGAAATTAGTTGAATCAACACAGTAAAATAACACAATAGAATTCTAAGTATTACTAAAAAGGCAAAAGAAATAACACTGTAAACTACTAAAATTCTCTTTAGTATATATTGTTAGGTCAAGAAAGAAAGCTCAAGAAAAGTAAGTATAAATATGCCATTGCTTATCTGGGAATAGTAGGCATAATATGCCATTGTTTACAGTACATGCCACATGTTAAGTTTAAATTCAAAGGGTTAAAACATAAACAATATGTAGGGCCGGGCACAATGGCTCATGCCTATAATCCCAGGTCTTGGGATGCCAAGGCTGGTGAATTGCCTGAGCTCACAGGTTCGAGATTAGCCTTAGCCAGAGAAAGACCTCGTCTCTAAAAATAGCTGGGCACTGTGGCAGGCACCTGTAGACCCAGCTACTTGGGAAGCTGAGGCACGAAAATCACTTAATCCTAGGAGTTTGAGTTTGCTGTGAGCTATGATGCCACAGCTTTCTACCAAGGGTGATGAAGTGAAACTCTATCTCAAAAGATAAGACTAATAATAAATTAAAATAAACAACATGTGTTGGCTTTTAGTATACACACATATGTATACAGCTGTTATAAGCTGGACAATAATTTTGAGTTAGAATATTAAATTTAAAATTAAAGTTAGAAAATACATGATACCTATGGGAATGGGAGAGAAAAGGATTGGGTAACAAAATTAGAACTGGACTCCTCTGAATTTACTTTTTTTTGTAGGTTTCATTCTATTTCTATACCTGTTTTATTTTATTACATTTTATTCCATGTCAATATTTTGCATGATTATAAAGCAGAGTTTATAATAGACAAAACAGTAATTCCTAAAACCATACAGCAAATTGAAGGAAATTAAACTATGCATTAAATTGATGGTAAAACCAAAACAATGAAATCATTATACATACCTTTAAAACACAATAATTTCACTGTATACCTCATGTAAATATAACAAGGATAAAAACAATTTTAAAAATATATTTTGTTTTTGGTAGCTATTTTGTTAGTCATTATGTTGATATTCTTAGTCTGACGTATGCAAATACTCATACCTCACATCAGAAAGCATGTACTATGTGTATACACATAAGTATCCATGTATCCATACTTATATATATTTAAATACATGACACCTATGTTTATATATACTTAGTATTTATATGACATTATGCTTTTTATAAGAACACCCATTTTAAACAGATATACCTACATTTTTGTGGGTAATTTTATGGCAATAATAAGACTAGAATTTTCTTCAAAGGATTAAATTTTGTGCATAGAGAGGAAATATGTATTTGGGGATAAAGGATTGCCTTGAATTAATAAGATTTGATGCTGGCTGATAGCAAAAGTATCCTATTCTCCTATTATAAATGGATGAAATTCTCAGTAATAAAAAGTTTTTTAAAATGGAAAAAAAATGCTAGATTTAGAAGTTTAAGAAACATCTACAAACAAGGGATAAGAGTGTAGGAGACAGTAAATAAAGCCAGAAGCAATGCTTTGTTTGGGATTAGCTGATTTGAATATTTGGGGGCCAACTAAAATAATGTAAAAATAATCTGTGTATTAAAGACTTAAAAATTATGGAAATAGAGAAGTGGAAACAAGTATTGATTAAAAAAAGATTATAATAACTATGTTCAGTAAGCTCAGGAAAAGGATAAAATACAAGTATTTATACATAGAGAAAGACCTGGAATTTAGTACATTAGTTATGTTATCAGTTAGAAGATCGTTAATTCTGTTGTTTTATTTATTTTCTTCAACGAATATTTACCACCTTCGTGATAATGGAATGTTATTTTATTTAATAAATAAGTAAATTCACGTTTCTCCATTTTCTGCCCGATAGTTAGTGACATTTCTCTTAATACATGGGTGCAAAACCCAATTATAATCTTTAAAATTATTCCCCATGTTCATTATAACTATGAATGTTAATACTCTATATTAACAAAAGAATCATTTAAAATGAATACTATCAGTCTAACTGAATCATAAATGGCCTTTATCATTCATTCTTTTAAAATTTTAAATATATAAAAATTTTCAAACCACTCTCGTTCAAAGACGAATTTTCCTTATATTAGTCCACCTTCTACCAGTTGCCACTTAAATGCTAGACTTACTTTCAATCGTGTAATTGATTTTTTCCTATGGGGCATAAATTGTGATATAAATGGGTTTTTATTTCTGCCTGTGTTTTCTGTATAAAATAGAAAATACATTTTGTAGATTTTACATAAATGGTGAAAAGAACTCCATTATTACTAATTGATTTTTAGAAGGACATTTTATAAAATTGTTCCTCTGAAGACACACATATTGCATTATGACACCAGCACAATCTGATACCCTAGTCTATCCAGTATATTCTAAGCTAAATTACAAACTAGGAGTAGAGTTGACAGGAATTTTACGTGGCCTAAAGTCTTCTATGCCAAGAAAGGCACGATTTTTTTCTGGAGATGCAGAGTGCTTCCTTTTCTTGAAATTTCCTTCTTTCAATATTTTTCTTTCTTAATACTTTTCACTAATTTGTTTTATATCCATCATGTTTTATCCATATCCTTCATGATTGTTTTTGTGAGTCCTTCCTTGAAATTAAAATCAGAATTAGAAAAAAAAAGAAGACATATCGGTTAAAATCAGAATTAGAAAAAAAAGAAGACATATCGGTTATAGATAAAAGGCACTAATATCCCTAAGTCTAAGTCTATAAAGAATGGTAAGGACCAGTCCTTTGGCAGATTGACAATATATAGTATTTCCAATTGAAAAGAGTAATAACTCTTTCTCATTCTGTTTCTCACCACGGTCAATAATAGCTCTTGTTTCTTTTAGGACCGGCTGCCTTCACTGTCAGCAGTTGTAACTTCAGCATATGTTATTGGAATTTCATTCTGTTTAAGACTTGTACATGTTTGGAAAACTATTAGGTGTGGGTCTTGTGATTAAGATGAAGGTCAGTTTGGCCATAACTTTTAATAGAGACTTTGAGGGCCCAGGTTTACTACTCACTAAATAGTTCTAAAATGAAGTGTATATCCTTTATAATAATTGCATCTTAGAAAAAAGTGTGATGCTTATAAAAATGATGCAAGTGATTTTAATAAAGGAGCTACAAAATAGGGAAGCTGTAATCCAGCCCCCTTTTCACTCTGACCCTGTCTGCTGTAAATGAATAAAAGCACAAATTGGGTTTTATGCTGCACACTTTAAAGTCAGTAGTGGTTTAAGGTTATAAGCAAATGAAAACCAGAAGGAGACTTGGAAGTTATGGGAACCTAGATGCTTGAAGAAATAAGTTTCTATCAGGTAATCATAGTAAGAAAAATGGTGAGAAAAAAATCTGGAAAGTTAGAAAAGACCTACTCCAGTATTGCCAACTACTCTCCTGCACTATGGAGTCAGTCTGTGAAGTCGTGGGTCTTATCCAAATGAAAACTAGAAGATGATATGTATTTTCTTACAAAGGTGGCTTTATTTTATTTAGGGACTTTTTAATTATTTGCTTAAGAAGCTTTCTTACTTTTAAAAAATGCTATAATGTCCTTTTACTGTGAAATGATTATACATGTAGTCATATCATTATTCTTATAATTTTAAACTTTCAGCATTCAAAATACAAAAGTAACTCTACATGGAAAAATAATTATCTTTGAAATTATACTCACAAGTGAAATTCAAAAGTCTGAGAGTCACAGAATTGGCTACTTTACTCATGCGAGTTTTACCCAACGTACACTGTGTCTCGCCCCTCTCACTTACCTAGTAGAGGTCAGCAGACTAACATGAGAAATATTAGGGCATGAAGGATTGAATGGCTTACCGCTGAGAAGCTCAAGAGCAGACAGGAAATGTATTTAAGGATACCTACTGTTCCCTCCACCTGGAAAACCACCCTATGTATCTCCTCCCAGTTTAGGATTCTATTAATTTGATATTTATCTCCTACATTAAATCTTCTGGGGTACTACTTTTACGCTGAAATTCACCTCTCTGTACCATCAGAGTATTTTTGCAGGGAATATGTTCTCTTTACAGACAGCCTGGCTCAAAAGTGGACATTTAGCAATTCCAATAATGGTTGAGCTGAACTGAGTTTGCCTTACTCCCCAACTTGCCTCTGGATTATAATTGCCACGGGTTTCTCCTATGTCATCTCATTTCCAAAGAGAAAACTAGTTCAAAGCAGTTACACTGATCTCATTGTAGGCTTTGTTTTCTGTGAACATAGGAGCAAGGCTTCTAGGGTCAGAGTTTAACTAGATTTGGTTACTAAATTCTGACTTAATACTTTTTTTCCTACTGATCTAGTATAATAAAAAAAAAAAGTACACTCACCTTGTATTAGGAATATTCCTGTAGCATCAACAGCTTTTACCAGAGCTTCTGTCAAATACATTGGATAATTCCAAAGCTTAAGGAGAGACAAAGGACAGAAAAGAGATATTTTTTACTTTTATTTTTGAAATTGTTTGATATGTCCTATCTGTATGTATGTATGGGTAAATGTGGAATTTTGTTACATGCATAGGATGTGTAATGATTATGTCAGGGTGTTCAGGGTCTCCATAACTCAAGTATTTCTCATTGTGATGTGTTAGGAACATTTCAGGCCTTGTCTTCTAGCTATTTTGAAGAATATAATAGGTTGTTAACTGTAGTCACCCTAATGTTTGATTATTCCTGTCACCACGCCTACCAACACCCACACATCCTTCCTAGTCTCTGGCCTCTATCTTTCCACTCTCTACCGCCATGCAGATACTAGATGAAGTATAATACTGAGAACTGATTGGAAGATGACTGTGATGGGCCTTTGAAGTTGTGGAAAAGCATCTCTCATGCATTGGCCTAACCTAGAGCAACCGGCTGAAAATGCAAAATTAAAGAAATAGTCAATTTTTTATTAAATACATAGGTGCCTAAGATATTGTTAATTCAGGGACAAGACTTAGGAGAAGTGAAAACAGGGAATACTTTTCAATTGCAGAACTACCTAAACTTTTCTTTTTAATAAGGAGGGCTGCTGCACACCATTTTAAATTTCTTGGTGGTGTAATACTACTTCCTGTGCACTGAATGTCCTTCTGTTAATCAATTTTCAGTAGATGTCCCCTATTCAACAGTCAGGTAGAAGAGGGAATGTGCGCTGATTTGATTGACATTAAAGGAGAGACGGACAGAGTTATAGGTGGAAAGTCTTGGGGGAAGTGGACAGTTGGTAAGAAGCAATGAATATAGACCGCAGATGACCAGACACAAAGTTCAAGCCCCTCAGAAAAACTGAGGAGATGTTTGCAGGTGCTACCCAAGCTCTCTTTGTGTAATGGTGCTACTTTCCTTCTAATTATTAAACTGAAATCAAAAAGAACAAGGTAGCTTTGACAACCTAGGCAATTTAAGATAATCTAGTTACAGATACAGATGTTCTGACGTGAAATATAGAAAAAATAAATGTCACTTATAATTTGTTTTACACCATCATCTTTTGCTTATATTATTGTCTTGCTTATTTTAAAATTTCCAATAAATGGAGCTTATTGACCCTTCTGTTTTGTCTCATCCTCCTCAGACTACTAAAGCTATTTATTTTATAATGTAAAAATGCACTATTTATAGTTAATAACAAAATCCAAAGAATCTTTAATTTATAATAGGCACTATACTATTCTTGCAGTGTTTATCATAAACACATCACAACTATTTCCATGTACTTTACTCAAAGTCTGGGCCTTTGAGAAGCCTATAGTCTCAATGTTTGTGTCCCTACGAAATTTATATGTTAAAACCCTAACCTTCACGATGATGATGGGGTTAGGAAGTGGGGTATGGGTATCTGGAAGACAACTAGATCATGAAGGACATGTCCTCGTGAAGGGGGTCAGTGACCTCAGCTTGTTCTTCCCTTATACTACCTGGTGAGGACTCAATGACAGGGTGCTGCCAGTGAACTGGGAAATGAGCCCTCACCAAACACCAGATCTGCTAGCTCTTTGATCTTGAACTTCGTAGCCTCCCAAAACTAAGAAATGTGTTTCTGTCGTTTATAAGCTACCCAGTCCAGAGTACATTATTACAACATCATGAAAGGGCTAAGACAAGGGGTCAGGTGAACACTGGAGCATTTTTTCTATACCAGAAGGGAACAGTTATTTATGAATATTAAAGTGAGTATCCAGTGGGGTCCACACATTACTTCTCAACATTCTAATATCGTGGCATGGAGAAAATAATTTGCTTATTGTCAGTATTGAGCACTAGTGTAAACTGAACAGAATTGTTCTGATATCTTTCTGAGATATCCTAGGACCAAAACTTAAAGAGGAATATTTGGGCATTTTGAAACCCATTTGTGATGTACCAGTTAAAAGAGGGAGACTAAGAGGTCCTTCATCTATTCTCAATGTTGACACGCCTTAGGCTTTGATATTCTAGAGACACCACGTATCTACCTGCATTGTAGCCCCAGACACCTATGTTTTACCTTTAAAAGATGACTACTCAGCAACAGAGACAGTGAGTTGGTGTTTAAAAGTAGGACAGAGTGAAGGCTCTTCTAAAAAGCATAGTTATAAGTGAAAGCATTTCATTCCTAAGGATGGAGTACAGGTTTTTATAGTGCTAAATAACTAAACAAGTGAATAAAGAAAATAATTTCTGAGGATAATAAGTCCTTCCAAGAAAGTAAAGGAGAGCAAGGCATTTGAAAGTGAGAGGTGTTGCGAGGCTGCTTGCCATTGGACCATCTCGACAAGGCTGTCTCAAGGTCAGTTGAGCCTTGCATGATCGCATGATGAGAAGACACAGCAGTGTACCTTCTGGGGAATTAATTACCTTCCAGCTCAGGACACAGCAGGCTCTGAAAGTGGGGATAAGCTCAGCATACTTAATGAACAAAAAGAAGGCAAATGTAGCTAGCAAGAGGGGGGAATGACTGTTATGAGATGAGGTGAGCTGGGTCACATCACCTAGAATCACAGTAAAAGTTTAGATTTTCATGAGAGGGTTTAAAATCAGTAAATCAATATGATCTAATCTACATTTTTAAATGATCACTCTGAGTGGGAAGTGAATTTCAGAGAAGCAAGAGTGGAATTAGGGAGAGTAATTAGAAAACTATGATAGCAATTTAGGCAAAACATGATAGATTAAACCAGAGTGATAGCAATAGAAATGAAGTAAGTTGAATAAATCCTAAGTATATTTTGAAGGATGTACCTCCCAGTATCAGAAACTCAAACTGTTAAAGTTTTTAGACTAAACAAATAAAATAAACTCAATACAAAATATAACATACACACATACATACATGTGTGCACACACAGACACAAAACCAAAACAAACATAAATACTTGAGAAGCAAAAAATAAGTAGTTATTCAGGTTAAGTAGAAGGCAGATCAGTGTTGCAATAGACTTGGCCAACGTTGCCTTTGACTTTTTTTTTTTTTTAATGATTTAAAGACTTACAAATACATTTTGTTAGATGTAAAACATCATAATCTGGTCACAACTGTCATCTGTTCTGTTTGGAATCTTCTTTCTCTCTAAGCAGAAGTGGTTTCTCTCCTCTGACCCATTATTATACTGCCATTATGACTCAATGATAGTCAAATCTAAGAGTATAATATTCTCACCAAGACATGCCCAGTAGAATATATCCTTGGTCAATATTTTCCCAGCAGAGTGGCTCTTGTTTTTAATAAGCAATCATTTCTCTCTCATTTAACATTTTTACCTGAAAGTAAAATTGGAAAAAATTGTTTTTATTCCCTTCAGTAACATATGGTAGATTATAATAATACCAAAGCTATCTGTGAAGAGTCTTGAGTTATATCTCAAATACAAGAAGTAGAATGCAGAACTCATGTAAATGTCTTGAAGAATATTCTATCAATAAAGGGAATGTTTCTGAGACCAAAAGTGACCGCATAATAAACTATAAAGCAGCCCGTTTTTAACTTTATCATTTAAGGATCAGGAAGTAACATTTCAGGTACATATTATTTTCTATCTTTGCATGGCAGTGTATTTCTTACACAAAGGTGTTTTACTATGTTTTAGTCATAAGACATTACGTGAGGATTTGAGTTTAACATGTAGCCCATTGTCATATTTCTAATTAAAAATAAAGAAAAGCAGTCCTGTAGAAGGCTAAGTAACAGTCTCTACATACCAGTTCTGAATCCCTATAACCTATAAATGTTTTATTATTTGGAAAAAACTATCTTTGCAGGTGTGATTAAGAATATGGAGATGAGGAGATTAATCTGAATTATCTAAGTGATCCCTAAAAGCAATTAAATGCATCCTTATAAAAGTGGGGCACACAAAGAGAAGGCTACATAAAGAAGGAGACAGAGGTTGGAGGATGTGGCCACAAGCCAAGGATTGCTGACATCCACCAGAAACTGAAGGGATAAGAAATAGATTTTCACCAGAGCCTGTGGAGGGACTGTAAATCTGGATACCCAGTAATCTGTTTGAAATAACAACACCAAGGGTATCAGTTTCAGACTTCTGGCCTCCAGTAATGTGAAAAAATAAATTCCTGTCATTTTAAACTAGTCAGTTTATGGTAATTTGTTACAGCAGCCATGTGAAGCTAATATAGGTCCCAGTTAATATTTTTATTAAAACACTGTATATTCAAAAGTGTATTTCTAATATTCAGTTTCAAGTGATGTGAAGAGTGTATTTATGTTTCTTGGAGGAAAGTCTATCTTTATAACATATATGTTTTTATACCCCCTAGAATTGATGAACTCCAGCCATCAATGAGATAGTTGAACCTTCCCCTGCTTACTCTGAATTCAAAAGTGGAGTGATGCTACTACATCCTTCTGTGGTGACCAGTTGCTTAACCCTTTGATCCACCAATCATTCAGACTTTTCCTCTGTTTCTATCCATTATCATCTATCACTTAAATCTACCTGGCTGGAGGTGAAGAGTATTAAAGGCCAGAGTTTCAGGCTATTTTCTAATAAAAAGCCACACTTTTATAGAATCAGATAATCCTTGATGGGTTGGATAGGTAACACTCCACACTTTAGGGGAAGGATACCCAGTAATCTCTTTTAAAATAATATCAAACAGAATTGATTTGTTGTATTGCTAGTTCTGAGTATTACCACTCACTCACTTCACCACTCCTAGTCTATTTGTTTCTGACTAATTATGCTGGCTCACCTCATTACTGGAAGAATTCTCCATACTTCAGAGTGCAGGTTCAGGTTCCTACTGGATCCACATAGAGTATGTCCCTACTCACCTCAGATAAATAGTATTCCCAGCTTTAATTAATCTCTTCTTAAGGAAAATCTCACTCCTAAAGGATGGTATGGATTTTCCCTGTAGACCTGACAAGGCAATCACCAAAAAGCACAGCACTCCACAGTACAAGCAGCAGACAGCCTAGAACTGTGCAACAGAGCCCATGCAGGGGTAGGTGTGACCTATCAGCTGTAGAATTGTTCACAAGGATGGGAGCCCTTCAGTTCCAGCTCCATTTGTAAGTGTGAAAAGAAGTCAAGGTTGGTATTTTGGATGACAGAAAAACAGAGCTAAACACCCCTCAAGTGGAGTACAGAAGATGGTTTTATTTTATAACTACAGACTAACTGAGAGTCAGGATATATAGATCACACATTAAAAGGAATAGAGAATAAATATTCAAAAAAAGTTTTCAAAAAGATATTGTTTCTGCTGAGTGAGTGAATAATTGCCTTAACTAAATTATCAGTTTGATAAGAGCAAAAGGTAGTTCACAAATCTTTGATAGGTAACAGTATCAATATCCCAACTACTTGTTTGATCCATTGTGCATATTATGTATTTTTTTCAAATCATCATTGTTTCATCTTTAGAATGGGTATTTGCTCATAGCATTAGATAAGACGTATAAAATAAGTAGAATAGAATCCAAAATGTTGCAAACAAATAACAATCATCACCTCTGATATTACTTCTCTTCTCCTACTACTGTTGCCTTGACTCCTATAACAAATGCTATTGTATGTTCTCATAGTATTTAATACTAATCAAATATATTTAAATCATGCAATTGGTTTCAGAATAAAATAAATGTAAGACAAAAATACTTCAGCATATTTGTCCTAGAGAAAAGGTGTCACAGCTCTTAAAGAATGCTGAGATGTCATTGTTTCATAAACAAACAATAAAATGATAAAATCTTTAAGAGGAAATTTAGATTACAATACTAGAGCTGTCAAACCTGTGTTTTGGACACCTATCCTAATAGACGCATAAGCAGTAATGTTAAGAAGTCTGTTGAAAACCCGATTTTATTTTCTTCTACCATAAACACTGAAAAAGAAAGTGCTCCCCTTGTCTGAGGCCCTGTAAATAACAGATAGCTGTAAAATGCATAATCTGAATTCCTGGGAACTAAACAAACAAGAGGGGTTACTTCGTTTAATTTTGACTTTTTCCCCTCCAATGTCTTTAAACCATCTTTTAGTGCTGCCATTTAGGGCAGGAAAAAAGTGAAAAGGGGAAAAATAGTGGTAGAGAAATATTAAAGGACTTAGAACATTTAATAGCTTAAATGAATAATTGTGTTATATTTGGATTATTCATCATCTGGTTTTTAACCTGATGGTAATTATCTCGGTTGTTATTCTCCCTGGCCCTTCTGTTTAATTCATTTCCTTTTTCGCATGGATATCGCCTACAACACTGGCAAAATACCTTCTTTTCACACTCTTCGTGCCACTGCCAGGAGAATTTTACTGAATTTCAGCACTGACATTTGCCATATTTTGATGGTAAGGGTGGATTCTCACCCTTGAAAATTTTAAAAGATATCCTATTTTGTTGTTAATCTTATTTAACTTTTGTGTATTTTCTCAACTACCTGTGACTTATACATGTAAATTTGTCATTGATTCTGTTATACTAGATTCATCATTTTAATTTTAACCTAAGGCATGGAAGCAGGGAAAGAAGAGTACAAACACAAAGGTGATATATTTTTGTATTGACAAAGCTGTCAAAATTCTATTTTAATTGCAGTGTCAGAGTTAGTAAATACTTCGCCCTTTAAAATGATTCAGACTCACTTTCTTTTAACCAGATTCTTAGTGATAAGTAATATTACAGGTGTACCACAATAAAACTACATCCATTCAGAGCCTGGAGAGGACAGGTGGTGAATGCTATCTTGGAGAGATTTTATTGGTAGCCTACCAAATGAGAGTATCTAATTTATAGCACTCATGTTGCTAGATGCTTTATGATGACTATTCTGTATTTTTTTAAGGTATACAATTATACTTATTTTAGAAATGAGGACACTTATTCCTCTGGCTAAATCTGACTTCAGAGTACGTTGTCTCCAGTCTACCAAGACATTATCTGTCATCAAGTCAGCATTAAGGAACTACAAATGAAACCAATAGATCATGTGTCTGAATCTACCAAAAATAAGAATTATGTTGGTACAGCACAATGCCTAGAGGATAATGACTAGTATTGCCTACTGGGTAGTAATGATCCAGAAGTTTGAGAAAAGTATAAACTTAAATGGAATTATAAATCCCCCAAATGGTTCCTGCCATGTTCAACTAAAAGCCAATAAAACAGTTCAAAGGACAAAAATTTTACTTAAAACTACATAGGAATGGCTAAATCTATGTCTATATACTTCAAAACATCATGTTGTATATGATAAATGAATATAATATCTATTAATTTAAAAATTTTAAAAATTGAAATTAGATCATGGAGAAAATACTACATAAGGAACTGTTGTGTTTCCTTTTTTATTTATTTGTTCACTTATATTTTTGTACTTTCAAATTACTATGTATGAGGTCTGACAATTGAGTTCACAAACTTTCCACTGAGATTTTATAATATGTTGACAGAACTGTACAAATAACTCAGTAAAAAATTCATAAACTTGGTAAATCCCTGTCTCGTGGCTGTGTTTGTGTCGCTGTGTGGCAGTGTCTTGCTCAGGGGCCTTCAATATTGTTGCATGTATTTTTGTGCCACTAGGAGACATCAGAGCTTGAATTAGAGCAATGAACAAACATTTGTAAATGTTTGTACAAGGGAAAAGTGAAATCAGGGACATATTAGTTCAAGTGTATGGGGATAATGCCAGGAAGAAAGTGGCAGTGTACAAATGGATTAAATGGTTTCTGAGGGGAGAGAACGCATGACTGATGAAGAGAGGCAAGGCACCGAATAACTGTAGAACTGACAGAAACATTGCAAAACTTAGACAAATTGTGGGTCAAAATTGTCAGTTGACCGTGAGAAGTAGCAGACCGTGTAAGCGTTGATAAACAAAGGAAAATCTTAACTGATAAGCTTGGCCAACAACTCATGGCTCTGGCAAGGTGATAATGCACCAGCTCCCATGGCGCTGTCTGTGAAGGAGTTTTTAGCCAGTATTGGAACATCCTTCTTACTCACAAGATCTGGCTCCAGTCATTTTTTCATTTTACTTGAAGATAAAGGAAATATTGGAAGAAAGACATTTTGATGATATTCATGACATCAAAGGAAAAATAATTATAGCTATAATAGCCATTCCAGAAAAAGGAGTTCCACAATTGCTTTGAAGTTTGGACTAAGTGCTGGAGATGGAGCTTAGCTTCCCAACAGGAGTATTTTGAAGGTGACTGTAGTGATATTCAGCAGTGAGGTATATAGTACACTTTCTAGAATAAGTCGACCAACTCCATTGTTAGACCTCGTAAAAACATCACAGTAATAAGATTTTAGGAGCCAGGTAAACTGGGTGATCCAAATTTCCTTGAAAACTTCAACAGGATTCAAGAACATGCAGGTCCCTCCCCATGTACACATAATTGTATAATCCTGAAATCATCAAGGTATTCCAACTCATTCTTTCCACATGCTATCAATATTTTCCCTTTCTGAGAACTCCATAGAACATCAAGTTATTGAAGTCACAACTTCTAGACATCTCACAGAAGTACTTAAACTATTTTACTGTCAGAGAAGCATTCATCTGTCTTCCCTGATGAGTTTCCTGTGTTATGTTAATACCTCTATTATTATTGCTATTCAGTCTGTTGATAACTAATTTATGTGTTGTGTTCAGTATTCTCTACACAGATCTTTAAGAGTAACGAAACTAATTTTTGTATATTTTAGCACCTCACACAGTGCCTGTCAACAATGCGTCCACTGATGTTTAAGTGAAAGAACGCATGTGTGAAGGAAGATGTCATAGTTTACCTTGATATACTCAAGACATATTTTAAGATATGATCTTAAAACAACATCTAGGTTTTATCTATAAAAAAATTGCATAATAGATCTAGTGAAAGTCTTCCTTCTTTCTATTCTTCTTTTAATTGATATTTCGAGAAATGTATTCAAAAGTACAAATATGCTGTGGTTCTCAATTTTGGCTACACAGAAGAATCACCCCCACACAAATTATAGCAGAAGCTCTGGGTACAAGACCCACCTCTGTCCTCTCTATAGTTTCAGGATATTCCAAAGTATATATAAGGTAGAGTATCATTGATCTATACTAATACCCTATACTTTTAATCTGGATTATGAGTATGGAAGTCACAGAAACGCAAATGAGACAATTAGTTCAAATAGGGTCTATTCACCACTGATTGAGAAAACCTACAGCAGCTTGAATTGTCCTTCCAAGGTGTCATCAGGCCACCATGCTAACATTTAGACTTGCTTACTTGGGATGATGTTCATTTATCTTCTTTCTCTCTCCTGTTTTCCTCATTTTCAAAGACCCAACTCCCACCTTCCCCAATGCAATTAGATGATAACCAGCAAGAAATAGAATCAGCATAATTATACTATAATTTAAGTTTATATATAATAAAGTATTATCAAAAGCAAATTACAAGAAAAATAAGACCACACTTTGTAAATGGATTATTGGAGACAGACAATCTTGATAATGCAAAATACGGCAATATATAGGACAGAGAAAGGATCACTGATTTCTGCTGTGCACAGGTATGCACTTTATTATTGTAATAGTGCCTGATAATTATACTGCTACCAGGATAAAATATGTCTTAAGAGAATACATTTTCTTTTCTTATTCTAAGTTACATCGTTTTATAGTAACATTTTAAATAAAGGATTATTTAGAGAGAAGATACTTCAAAAGGACATATTGCTTTACATTTTATTGGTTTTATGCTACTAAATCTACTGTCTGATTTATCAATAGAATTATTTCAAATATAAAATGACATTTATGATATCTGGTATCTGTTCATACAAAAATTTGAATACTTTGAAAAAATATTAATTATTGTTTTCGTTGGGGGTTGATTTATCTAAGCCTCCGTAGCGTCTGTGTATACATGTAATAAATTGACTGAAAGGTCTTTAATTTATAATTAGGCCTATCTCAACAATTCTAGCTACTTCATTCCTTCAATGACTTTATCTTTATGCATTATTGTAGTCATTACTGAAATGAAATCTTAAGCTTTTCTTGATATTCTTGATTTTTATAGAAGTAAGCCATTTATAAAATCTATTTGATAATATGATGAAAAATATAAAAATGGAATAAATAACTTGCCATTAAATTCTCACTATAGTCAATTTAAAATGTATTTTTTTATTTTTTAAATAAGTCAGACTTGTATGCATTTGGCATTCATGAGTCAATAATAATTCCTGATAATTTGAAAAGACTTTGAACTCATAACTGTTATATACTGAGATTCGTTAACCACAGGTCCATGATATGGACAAATCAGAGAATATAAAGAAAGATATAAGGAAGATGTTCTAAATCCCACCATATGGGAAACTTCTAAAACCTTTCTTTATTTCTTAAAGATTTAGAATAAGCTTGTGAATAGAGGCAATTCTGGAATTTTAAGCTAGGTTACCTTAACTGGTGAATAGAATTTCATTTTTCTCTTGAATGTTGTACCACCTTTTAACTTTTGTGTGTGTGTCTGTATGAAGCCCTTTATAAGTCCTTCATTCATTTATCGGATATACATTTGCTGTGTCTGTAATTTATTGTTCTATGTACTGGCTAAGGTATTAGTTTCATATAAATTCTTACTCAAATGGGTTTCTTAAGAAAATATTTTCTAAAAAAAAAAAGAAAAAAATTTTCTTTTTTTTTTCTTTCTTTCTTTTTTTTTTTAAATTTTATGAGACAGAGCCTCAAGCTATACCCCTGGGTAGAGTGCCATGGCATCACAGCTCACAGCAACCTCCAACTCCTGGGCTCAAGCGAGTCTCCTGCCTCAGCTTCCCAAGTAGCTGGGACCACAGGTGCCCGCCACAAGGCTCTGCTATTTTTTGGTTGCAGCCGTCATTGTTGTTTGGCAAGCCAGGCTGTATTCAAACCGCCACCTTAGGTGTACGTGGCTGGCGCCTTAGACACTTGAGCCACAGGTGCTGAGCCAGAAAATATTTTCTTAAATGTAAAATTCACCTTAATTTAACAGTAAAAGAAGGCCAAAAGCCATAGCTAAACTACAGTCGCATAGAAAGAAAGCTGCCTGAAAACGGGCCATGAATTGCATCATTGGTGAAGTCTGAGTGTGCAGTGGCAAATACGAAATAAGCAGTATAATCCCATTTCTGAGCAATGATCACTGAAGGGTGGAAAGTTGACAGACCTGTGGACATGCAGAAGTGTGAAAGCAATACAAGAGTATTTATCAGTTTTCCTTGAGGGGCAGAAATATTTATACAGAATTGTGTGTGTGTGTGTGTGTGTGTGTGTGTGTGTGTGTGTGTTTTAATTTGTATATTGTTCTTAGATAAATCTGTAAACAGATTCCTGGGCCACATTTCCTTAATGATATTCATGAGAATATCTTCTGAATTTCTACAGAATGTGATTTAAATAATTTGGTCAAATTGTAAGAAAGTTACAGCATCTGGTTTAAACTCATCTATCACGCATAGTAACATGAATAAGTGGAGACATTCATCACCATGCACACAACAGAAATTGTGTTCTCCTATGATATAATTAAATACTCATAGAAACCTAAATGTATAATAGCTTCCAGACCCTTTGTTTAATGCCAGAAATCAATGGCTCCGCTTCCAATGAACTCGATAGGGCATATGTTCCTAGTCAGAACCATTGTGAACCCTCTCCAGTTTCTAAACATTTATTGCCGGTACTGTAATAATAAACATCTTGCATTTATAAAATGTAACGTTGCCTAGAATTTTTCATTTTTCAAGAATGCGGAGCACCCTATCTAATGGCTCTCATATGTCCCGTGTGCCCGTGAACAATTTGTCTTCTGAGTGGAGTGTTAATCTGACACCTCAAGGACAAACCTGTTTTCACAGGGACTTAAAGAAAAGCTAGAAACATTCATAGGCATCGGTAACTACTGAAAATCCTAGTGAACTGTGGCTGGGATTACTCAGACTTCTGGATCACATTACTCATTCAAGCCATATTTTGCTTAAATAAGAGTTATTAAAGATGCTAGTAGATTATTTTTTGACTCATTGCCAAATATGTACATACTAAAAACATTTAATATATGTGAATATATATAAAATCAAGCTAATGATGACATTTATGATCCAATTGTTTGGTTTTTCATCTGGACTGAGGGTTGGGTATGTGATAGGAATGTTCTTTCCATTTGTTTAACCCAGTTGCGTGTGATAACCCCATAGCAGTGATGAAGGGAGCTTGGTCATAAACGCGGGCAAAGCAAAATCCCTCCTCTAAAGACAAATCTAAAATTTTGATCTCAGGTCAAGGCAGCACATTAAACATGTGGCCTTTAAAAAAACAATATCCTTTTTCTCAAAAAAATAAAAAGAAACAATATGACACTAAATTTTCTTAATGGTACTATTCTGTTTCGTCTAAACATTAAAAACTCATCTCACCAGTGGAATACAGGATTCCTTCCTGTAAAAAAATGTAATTGAAAGAGAAAAAGGAAAATAAGAGCTAAAACCAGAAACAGGGCACACAACATTCACACCTGGATTCATATTATTTACTTTCTTTTTTGACGTGTATTATTAATCTTATCATTCTTGAGTGGCTTGAGCAGGTTTGAATATTCACACTAGGGCCTTGAACTTGAACAATATTTTATAAAGGTGTGAGGATAAAATAAAATGAAAGCTATATCTACTTGGCTCCCATACAAACTTGGCTCATTTCTTCAAGTCACACTTTATATAATATTTACAGACAAGGTGGTTGTCCACTGAAATTTCCCACTCTTTGCCTCCATGGTCATTTTTCATGGTGTCTCTGAATTTCTTACCTCCAAGACATTACTTAATTCATTGTTTTGAAAAATGACAACTCAAAGAAAAAGAGCAACCTGTGCCTGTCCTTACACATGTTGATCACAATTACAGATTCCAGTGTGGTTATCCTCAGTTGTTCAGTTTTGTTTTTATTTTTTTTTTCAGTTGTTTAGTTTTTTTTTTTATGCAGAAGTATATAGGAAGTGTTTATGCCCCGTATTTAATGTACAAAAAGCCAAAAGAATGGATAATGTAGAGGAGACACAACTTTTTGTGTTGACTTTAGTATTTTAGACCACCTTATTTGTGTATTTAAATTTCAGCTACTGGGTGGCACCTGTGACTCAGAAGGGTAGAGCACCGGCCCCATATGCTGGAGGTGGTGGGTTCAAACCCAGCCCCAGCCAAAATAAATAAATAAATAAAAATAAATTTCAGCTACTGACATTTCCACATGAACTAAAATGATTCACTAAACTTAAAGTTTATCTGTTTAAGCTCTAATAGTGCTCAAAGTTCAGAGTTCACACACCGTAGGCTGGAGGTTATTCCACAGCAGATCTGTAGAGTTGGGTGTAATTTCTGCAGAACCATCATCAGAATAACACAGAATGCATCAAGAGGAGAAACTTTAAGCTTTATTTCCTTTCTTTTTTCAATCTTGCAAACTATTTTCCTCCTAAACTCAACTTGATTGGCATGATGACATTTAAGACAGCTCTAAGCACAACTTATATCTAACAAGAAACAAAACTGAGAAAGAGGTAGGATGTATTCTTTGAGTTAAATTTAGTTTTGCCATTCTTTTCATAGTTTATATATACATATAAAGAAAAGATACACACACACATACACACCCTGTATCTTGGCAATGAGTTTTCTAATCAAACGAACAATTCCAAAGTGCAGTAAAAGAGCCCACATGAGTAGATGTTTATTCTGAAGTTATCAATGCTCTGCTTGATCTCTGTGCTGAGTTTCCGATTTTATTTGTGGCTCTCTGCATGCCATGAACTGCTTACTTAAAGGCACATTTCTCTGTAGGCTTCCTACTGGCATCATTTGATCTTTTCCATTAGTGATGTGATAAAGTCTATAACTCATGAACCTGTATAAATGTTTCCTTAATTCAACCTTAACACTCAATACAAGTTAGAGTATTTGCATTTAAATATCAAGCACCTCCTGAAGAAAGAAATTTTTTTCAGAAAAAAAGGTGAACTAAATATACAATATCTTGCAATAACATTTTAAAACAGAGATTTTATCTCTAGTTTTTAATGTCTGTTCATTTTTTTTAAACAGGTTGTATATTGTTTTCCAGAAATTCCTTATGCATGTGTATTTTAGGAAAAGTAAGATCATATTTTTCCTAAAATATGGAATGCTGAAAGAACATTCCTATCACATACCCAACCCTCAGTCCAGATGAAAAACCAAACAATTGGACCATAAATGTCATCATGTTACTTTATAACATTAAATTTACTTGATGTTACATGAAAAATTTTCCATAGAAATAAATCTGTGCACTATTATTTTAGTGATCAAATAATACTTCATAACCACTATTTACATTTAAGGTTTTGTAAAACTTTTTCCTATCATAGGTAATCCTGTGATGAAATCCTTATAGCTAATCCTTTAATCTTGATCACTTAGTTTGCTATCTTAGTTCCTTTATATTAATTTTTATGGGTAAAAGTTCTAGATCAAATAGAAATACATAATTTGCCCATGTTGGAAGCACCATCCTCAATAAACAGCCTATATACATGTAAGCAGTATTACTCATTTGGGGTTAAAAGTGTCTGAAAAGATAAGAAGAGTATTTAAATATCTATTGTAAATGTTAAATAATCCTATTAACAGATGCTAGCTATGATTGAAATAGGTGTATAATTACATTTTAAATCCTGTAGACTCACCATAGTTGACCACCTCCCTACTTTGCCCATTTCCTTAGTGACCTAGTTTTCATAGACCAGACATGTGTCACATGTATATCAGTCTGGTAGCCCTTGTTCCTTGTGGCAAGCACCTCTGTATGTTGACCAGTTTGTTGAAGTCTCTTGGGGTACTCAACTTACAAAGGTTCTACTGTATTAAAAGAGATTTAATTTTTTTTCTTCTTAGATTTTCTTTCTCAATCCTACCCATACCAAGTTGTAAGTTTTTATAGTTATAAAAGGATGAAATCATTTTGGAGGATTAAAATGCATTAAACATACATGAAAGGCAATTTTTAGAGGAGCGATTACCTGCTGTATTTTCAGCCATCCATATAAAAGTGGCAACTCAATGATTCTCATCACTTACAGTGAATTTCCACATCTTTATTTCTACAGATTGTAAAGTGTAAGGAGGACAAAGTAGAATACAAAACTCTGATTTATATCATTTGAAAAATGATGTTTATTTTCCAGAGCTATATAAAACTTTTATAATGAACTCTTAGTATTTTAATAGCTCTAATGTAAGGCATTATCTCAAATATAAAAGAATCATTATCTGCCTAATCTGTCTTTATAGCACACTATTTTGTAGAAAACAAAAAGTAAATAAACTGTCACATCATTCAACATTTTTTGATCTCACTGAGTGTAATCTTTTAACTGAGTAAATTTAAGTTGATAATTTATTACTTTCTTCTACATCCTAATCATATACATGCAAGTTGTGTCAGGGCAAACAGGAGAGCAGTGCCAATTTCCCTATGGATGAGAACGAATCTGTCCAATGAAAGCTCTCAACATTGCACAATGGTGTCAACCATGGTCCTAGAAAATGTTCACGTGGACCTAGCAGTTGAAGAGTAATAAAACCTAAATGATAGTGACATAACATTTTATTAGTCACAATAGTATATTGTTTAAATACACAGTATCATTCATGACTTATGGAGAGAAACAGGAAGCATGAATGTCATGTAGGCAGGATAAATGAGGAGAACCCCATCCTTCCTGGTTCTTCAGTATCACAGGCGTCGCCTTATCTCACATACATGTGTGTGAGGGATTACCAGCTGATGTTCCACATAAGCTTACCCCAAACACAGCACCATTCAGCATTGTATTGTAGCCTTTCTGGCTTTAATGGGCTTGAGAGAGTCATCCAAGGTCAGAATATCTAAGGTTGTCTCTATGGACTATACTAGATTTTTCATTAACTTCAGCAAAAATTGCTAGCATAACCACAAGTGATGCGAAGTGCTTCCAAAGACTAATGTTGCAAAAGGTATTAATTTATGTTTTTTATAGTTGACTGGTGCTCCATCGCATCCACACACCACATTTTATTAATTCACTTATGAATTGATAGGCACTTGATTCCACATTTTGCAATTGTGAAAAATATTTATGCCCACCTTAATATTTTGAAATTAAAAAAAAAGGACTAATGTTCCTACTCCTCAATAGGTTTTCTAGTAAAAGAAGGAGATGGATTGTATGAATGGATATTGGTATCTGAATGTTTGACAAATTGTCTAATTGCTCCTTGTCTTTTGACAATTTTGTTGATTTTTTTAAGACATTACTAGACATATTTTGCCATTTGACTCAACAGTATGACATAATTGACATAAAAATAACTTAGCAAATAACAATTTAGCTATCAGGGACTATGCCCATACAAGTAATTAACATTAATAATAATCAAATGCAGAGTGTGGTGTTAGGGAAAGAACTTAAAAAATTATTGTATGTTTGTTTGTAGTTACACAATACACTAGGCAGGGTTTAAATATAACCATGTTTCTAATTGTAGGCTTCAAACAAATTAAAAAAAACAAGATGCTGTAAACCACTAATGAAATCAGTACTTTCGGAAAAAGTATATATTATTCAGTTTATTTCTCAAATTGTGCTGATTCTATTAGTGGTTTAACCAAATAAGTGATAACAAATATGGATTCTGTTTAGTCCAGGTTATAATTATCATTACTAGTGGTGAAGTACTTTATAAAAAATATGATAACTATCGAAGAACAACGTTATACTCCAGAGTACTTCAGAGATCGAGAAAATATCACTATTTTCAATTCTGAGTTAGACTGGGTTATTTAAAGATGCATTTTTGTTTCTTTATATAACCATTTAAAGCTGGGCTTGCCTATTTGCCCATTTGCACTGTCTATGCTTAGAATGAAAACTATTATCTAGGCGTGTCCAACTTACAGCTCTTGGAAAACACGCACGGAATTTTTTTTATTTTTTAATTTTTTTTGGCTTATCAGCTTTCATTGGTATTTGTGTCTTTATTCTGTGGACCAAGACCACTCTTACTCTTCCAATAAGAATAGGAGTGTACCAGAGGGAGGAAAAAAAAAAACATTTTGACACCTCAGGATAGAAATCATTTGTTAGAGCTACTCAATTTGTAACTACAGTATTCTCACAGTATCTCATTTTTGAGATATTATACTGAGAATATCAGAAATTAATAATTTTGTAGGGATATAGTATTGTTCACAGTTTATTTTCCTTCAAGTCTATGATGATTAGCCATTGTGAAATAATTTTATATAACAGTGTGTGACAATTGAGAATCACACTTAGTACTTTTGTACCTTTTGATTTTACTGCCAAAAGACAAAAATAGTCTGAAATATCTCAAAGCAACTCCCAAGATACAATAACGTCCCAATGAGCATTTAATAAAAAATAGCATTTCATTACCAAGATAGAAAGGAAAAAAATATGAATATTGTTCATTTTTACTATAATGCTTGAGATAAATGTCATTGTTTTTTCCAACCAAATAACTTTATGGGCAAGGACTGGAAGGGAGTAACAATAGTATAGAACAATATTCTCAATTCCATTTATAGCATCTGTTATGAACCTACCATGCACCTAGTATATGGCAGGTGGACTAGACCGTTTATAAAACATACAAGGTATAGCCCTGCAGAGTTTCATACTTTGTGTGGGAGAATCTACAAACACAAAGGAAGTATAAAATAAAAGGTAATGACACAATTAGCCACCAGATTTTATGCTTAAGATTCTCAGGTATGAGGCCAAAATATGTCTATATTTATCAAACAGCATATTTGGGGGTTATCAACAAATTAGGATTCTACATTCTTAATTCTGTATGTTTTAATTTCAGATTAATATGAGGGTATAAATGATTAGGTTAATCATTGGCATTTCTTACGTATAGTTTAAGTTGTAGTTGAGCCTTTCATCCAGGGGCTATGCTGTTATACCCTTACTCGGTGTACATTAGGTGAGAATTTACCGACCTCATCCCTCCTTCACTCCTCCTTCTCCCTTCCCCCCACTCCAACTTGAATATACTTTGTGTTTGGCTCTCCTGTGGGCATGTAGTTGTTTTTCTATTGGTTTTATATTAGTAATGAGTACAGTGGATACTTGAATTTTTATTCTTGTGATACTTTACTAATAAGAATGTGCTTCAATTCCATCCAAGTAAATACAAAAGATGTAAAGTGTCCGTCTTTTTATGGCTGAATAGTATTCTGTGGTATATATATGCCACAGTTTATTAATCTATTCACAAGTTGATGGGCACTTGGGTTGCTTCCACATTTTGGTACTTGTGAACTAAGCTGCAATAAACAGTCTAATGCGAATGTTCTTGTGATAAAATGATTTATTTTTCTGCTAGGTAGATATCTAGTAATGGGATTGCAGGATCAGATGGAGGGTCTGCTTTTAGCTCTTTTAGGATTCTCTAGCGTTCTTTCCATAAAGGCTGTTATTAGTTTGCTATCCCACCAACAATGTAAAGATGTTCATCTCTCTCCACATCCTTGCCAGCATCTGCAGCTTTGGAATTTTGTGATGTGGACCATTCTCACTGTGGTTAGGTGATATCTCAGGGTGGTTTTCATTCACATTTCTCCAACAATTTGGGATGACAAATATTTTTTCATGGTTTGTTAGCCATTCATCTATCTTCTTCACAGAGGTTTTTGTTCATGTCTCTTGCCCACATATAAATGGAAATGTTTACTCTTTTCTTATTGATTAAATTAAGTTTTCTATAGATCTAGTTATTAGTCCTCTGTCATATTCATGGAAATATCTTCTCTATTCTGAAACCTGTCTGTCTGCTTTAGTTGTACGCGCAGCTGTGCAGAAGCTTTTTAGCTTGATCATGTCCCATTTATTAATTTTTGATGTTGCTGCAATTGCCAAGGGGGTCTCCTTCATAAATTATTTTCCCAGGCCAATAGTATCATGAGTTTTTCCCATACTTTCTTCTGGAATTTTTATCATTTTATATCTTAAATTTAAATCTTTTTTTTTTTTGGCAGTTTTTTGGGCAGGGCTGGGTTTGAACCCACCACCTCCAGTATATGGAGCCAGCATCCTACTCCTTTGAGCCACAGGTGCTGCCCAAATTTAAATCTTTTATCTAGCAAGAGTTAATTTTTGTTGGTGGTAACAGTTCAGTCTTCTACATGTGGTTAACCAGTTCTCCAGTATCATTTAAAATAGGGATTCTTTTCCCTAGTGTATATATTATGAATTATTTAAATGATTAAATTTATTAATTCTTACTTTCTCAATAAAAAAGCAAAATATTTGTAAATTTTTGCACAAAGGTTTCAATGTATTAGATTGCCTCTATAATAGTTAGGGTAGAGTGAACTGCGGTAGCCACTAGACCCCAGAAATGTTCTTTATCATTCATGTAATGATCCAAGATTGACATTTCTTGTTAGCAAGCAGTTCTCTTTCATGTGATGAAATAAGAAATTTCTGACTCTGCCTTTTTCTAGGATATTACCACCTCCAGTCAGCCAACGGAGAAAGTCATATTAGGAGACATACCCAGGCCCTTATCAGAAACCCTGGCTTTTGTGCCTTTGGAGGAACTTAATAATATGACCATATCTAACATTAAGGAGGCAGGAGAAGGGAGTTCAATCATGTGCCTAAGTCTAATCCTATTACATAGAAGGCAAAAAGGGGAATTTATTGGATAGCTAGTGGTTTTTACCTCAGCTTTTCTTAAAATGCTTGATTGTCAAAAACAAGAAAAGTTAGGAGATAATAGCAAGTAAAAAATAAAAAAAATAAAAAATTTTAAAAAATTATAAAATAAAAAAAGATTATGAAAATAATGGAAAAAAACAAGAAAAGTACTCTGAATTTTTTGACTTTCAGTCTCTGCTATAACAGACATAATTAGGTAAGATTTTGGCATATGCTTTTCTTCTGATGTATAAAAAAATATGTATTTTCAAGATCATTTAAATGAGTGAAGCATTGCTATGTATCTAATAATGTGAATAAAGTTACATTGAATTCTATAAATTATTATTAGCTATTTTTCATAGAAAATTCCTCTATCAACAAAAACTATATAGGGATATATGTAGTAAATTCTATCAATACTTTCACAAGCTTATGATAAATATACATTATCATAATTTCACTTATAATAATGTATCACCTAGTTTTTAATCTCAAAGTTCCTTGGAATATATTTTAGTAATAGGTTTTTCATTTTATGTCAAGAAAAATTTCTATATATGCCCATGTATATACAAATATAATTTTTAAAAGTTGGATATATATACTTTAAGTTTGGAGTTTTATATATATGTATATGTATATATATGCATGTGTAATAATATGCATGTGTTATGTTTGGGTTTTTATATAATGTATATACATATGTATAGGGACATACAGGGATATAAATCTAAAACACCAAACTGTAAAGATTTTTAAAAATTATGTACAAAGAAAGTATCATATTGCATTCTAATTGTAAAATAATAGAAACACAAGTCAGTGTTTTCAATAGTATTTTGAGTGCTGAGAAAGGGAATATAAGTAACAAATGTTGGGAGCACCGAGAGGGTCGTCCCAGGATCATTCTCCGTGTTATTGTTCTCTCACTGTCAATGTCTTGAACGTATTCCCACAGTGTCTACTTGTACTTGGTCTTTATTTTTGCCTCATGTTTTAAAATGTCTTCAAAAATTGAGAAAGTCTTGAAGAAAAGCACGTGAAAACTAGAAAAGAATGTGGGAGGAATGCTGATAATAGGAGAGAAAATGAAGCTAATAATGTTTTAACAATGAACAAGCCACCAGAGATATCATGTGAAGACCACACTCTTTAATCACCACCTCATGGGCTATCATAAGAAGAAGCAAAAAACAAAATAAGCAAATAGACAGGCATTTTGTAATAATATGTGTAGAGGAAAAAATGTATCATTCGATGTCAGGAAAGCTTAAGACAAACCAAGTGGATGTTAAGCCAAAGTAACTGTCCTGTGTTAACCTAGGAGAAAGTGAACGACACATTTTAGAAGCTAGATTAAAGGTCTTGGTAAAGGATGAGTTAACTAAAGAGCAAACCCTGGATTTTGCTATATATTTAAGCCACACTCCTAATATGAAAAAATAGGAAAAAAAAAAAAAAAACAGGTATAGCCAACAGTGAGGTGAATACCACATTCCCATTTAATTTATGACAGAGAGATAGATAGATAGATGAGGCTGCACCATTAAGAAATTGTTTGATGTGAAAAATAAACAAAAAACAACACGACAAACAAAAATTCTTTAATCATTTTTGTTTTGGAAGTGCATGCCTTTCTCACCATTTATCTTACCGTAGGAGAAGAAAACATCTGATCATAAAACCTCCTGGAGAGACCAACCTCATTGCTGGGAGTTAATTTCAGACCCTTCCTAAAGATTGTTCTGTAAACCTCCTTGCCCTCAAGAAAAGCCCCAAAGAAAATTGCCAGCTTTCTGAAGTTTCAACATCAACACTGGTTGATGAGAAGGTTTTTGTGATTCCATTCAATTCTAATCATTTGCTTCCCAGGGACGAATATAAGTAAATAAAATCTTACAAAGAAGGCTTTATACATCATTAATGGTATTGCTGGACATCCACACTGCATTGTAACATATGGTGATGATATATACACGGTTTTCCTCCTTCACAGGATCTAACTCACTCAATTCTCAAACCGGTAGTTCATTGCATCTTTTAAGGCACATTTGCCTTATACAATCAATATGTAGTCTATGATGTGAATGACAGCTGAAAAGGTTCACTGAAAGGCCTTTGAAAAAAAAGCTTACACCCTAAAAGGCTTTAAATATTATTGATGAGACAAGAAAAAGAGTTTGTTTACAAATGATGACCTTGCAGAAGAAAACTTACGGAACTTCCTATGGAAGAAAAATATGCCGCAGTTTGGGGCCAATTCAAAAGCATTAGAAAGGTGATCAATGGAAAAGGGAAAATTGTTGCTCTTGCAATGGGAACTGGCTTTGAAAGGTCAGTGAAAGAGACTTTAAAGAGTTTTTAGATTTTATTCAAAGAAATGGTAATCCCAGACTGAAGGAGACCACAGAGTTGAAAACCTGAGAGCAAAACCCTCGACACCAACAGCTTAAAGATACATGGGCTATGCCAGAATAAGCGTTGTCCTGGAATGGATAATGGGTAGTCTTTCCTTCAATAAAGTCTGCGGCCTATTGGAACACCATTCAAAGAATTTTAAACACAAAATACAGGAGTGTAAGCCAACTTCCATTTTGCATTAATTTTAAAATTCAAAAGACTCTGCTAAGTCCACTAAAAATGTTTCAAGACCTTTTGTTCAGGGATGGCAATAAAAACATCAAAATAATGGAAAATCTGAGTCTAATAGTTTACCTAAAATTGTCCTTCTTTCAACTGACTCATCTCTACCATAATCTCCTCACCCGGTGGCAATTACTGTTCTACTTCTCTTTCCTGAGCGTTTTTTCCTGATTGCAAGTCTCTATCCCAGCTAAGTAACAGTTTACTCCAGGAAGTTTCTGCTGAAGAAGGCTTCAGCAACCTCTGTTTGAGTATAAGGACGTTAGACTTTGTAAGAAATATGTTTTCTGTCCCAGTTACTCAGCCCTACCCTAGTATGGCAAGCACACCCATAGATCATGTGTGAAAGAATGGCTATGGTACTGTTAGAATAAAGCTGGGTTTTAAAACACAGGTGGTGAGATGGATTTTGGCTGGGAGTTGTCATTGGCCATCTTCTGTGATAGGCAATCTTCAAATACGCTCACTGTTTAAATTATTTTGCTTTCTATGTATGCGTTCTGCTCCTGACACCCAGGTAGATGCTAATCCCCTTCTCCTTGAATCTTAGCTGGTCTTAAGAATTCATTTGTTACCAAGAGAATGGAACAGAAATAATACTGTGGGACTTCTGAGGCTAAGAAGCTTGATACCATTATTCTGTACCTTTTAGAATGCTTGTCTCTGAAATGTTTCATATATGAAGGACCAGGAGAGACCATGTGTAGTGCTTTGCTAAACATCTCCAGCTCCTGGCCAGCAGCCAGTACCGCCAACTATGTGTATGAATAACCTTGGACATCTAGTCTATTTTCACTTTTAAATAGCTGCAATGCTAGCTCCACATGACTGCAGTCACACTAGAATCCCTAAGCTAGAACTATTCAGATAAATCCAGTCAATCCTGTGGATTATTATTGTATTTCTGTTTCAAGTCACTCATTAGACAATAAAAGATAACAAGAACAATCATCCCAATTTCTTTTTTAATTGCATATTTTTTATAAATACATTATATCTTATTTAACCACATTTTTTCTAAAAATATTTGTTTATTATATTGCACTTAGCATGCCGTATCATGGATGAATGCTTATGGTCAGGAGTGCAAATAGCACAGTATACTCCAGTTACTTTTTTTAAAGAAACACATATCATTGTATTACTAACCAGAAACTAGTGTTTTCAAACATGTGTTTGGTAATGTTTAAAACACATGTTTGGTACTGTTAGAATAAAACTTTATTTTAAAGCATAGGTGGCAAGATGCATTCTATCTATTGTGGTAGGCAATCTTCAAATATGCTCACTGTTTATATTATTTTTCTTCCTTCATATATGAAGTTAGCCATAATGTTTGAAAACACGTCACATTCTCACATAATAGTTTATTACTTACACATAGCCATTTTAGAGAATTGGTTGAAGACTAAAGATTTATATAATTTCTCCCATTGACATAATGTGAAGTGGACTTACAGTAAACATGTTTGACAGAGCCTCTGATTTTCAGAAACCAATTATGGACATTAGAGGGGAGAGCCTATTTTTAGGCCGTAATTGTCTATGAGGCAAAGAATATTGCATATGCCATTACCCAGTCTACAGATGTGGCTACGTTTAAAGACTATTATTTGGTCTAAGTTGCGTGAATGACTTCTGGTAAGCTTGCAATAAAATTACAGCCAACATAGTAGAATTAACATTTTTTGAAAGTATTAGATTTGGGCTGAGAAGCTAAATGTGTTATGAATAAGAACAAATTTCTTTCATCTAGCATCTAAAGACTTTTGATAAGAAGTGACTAGTGGGGAGAATGTGATTTGAAGTGAATACTTACCTCCTTTAACCTCAGAGATAAACTAAAGACATTATGGAAAAAAATGTCCCAGAGCCATTCATGGTTGTTTTGCTGTTACTTCCTTTTGATTATAGGGAAATGAAAGGTAAAAAACGTACATAGTTTGCATCTTAATGGGAGCTATGTTGATGTCGGCTGCTCCTCTGTTCACAGTCATTCAAGATAGAAAACTAGAGACAAGGACGTAAGTACACTTGTAGGAATAAGTAATGCTCTGATCTAGAAAAACACAAAATGAAGCCTTGATATAGAGCCAAGAGCATCAGATGTAATCAAGAGTTGGTGAACACATTTGCTGTTCCCCAGGGAACTGGTTTGACCTAAATATGAACAATTTTCTTTACTCCATTCTAAAGTTCTGGAATACAGGGGGGAAAAAAAGAATAAAAAAAACATATGTCAGGCTTGGCTTGTAAAATCAGCAGACACCTTTCTATGCTTGGGCCAAAAACCCCTGAATCAGATCCAGGGAAAGCAATAGTTCTGATGGGAGATTACAATGTGTTTGGACAGTCTATATTTCATTGTGTATAAGAAGGATCTGAGTTACAAAAAGAAATGTGTACCTGTGTTTTAAAAAGTTCAAACATCTAACAGATGTCATGTGTATTTGGTTGCCCTATAAACAAAGAAAAAATATACCAAAGCAGTAAAGACATAGTGCGATCACCGTAAAGTAAACAGGCATTTCCTTACCGTCTCAGAGTTCAGGCTTACGCACAAAATAAAGTCACAAAATGCTATTTACATATATTTTAATATGAGAATGTGTAAAGTATGAAGAAAAATTAAGCCACGTATAAGCTGAAAAGCTTGGAAGTGTGCTATCCTCAGACTCTATCATCTCGGAACTTAGAAGACTGTCTTTTGGCAACACCAGTGGATTGATGTCCCAAGGGCTGAATTAAAATGAGACTTGCACCATATGCAGACATACAAAATGTTGCCTGTTGGATACTGTCACAAACAATACGCTATGGCCTATCCCAAATTCCTTCTGCTTTCTCTGGGCCTCTCAAGAATAGAAAAAAATAGTTTTCATTCTGTAGATTTTTCTTCCCAAGTGGCAAGGCATACAGAAGAAATAAACAGAACTAAGACAGAAGCAGATACCAGATCCTGCATAGCAGAAGCTATAAAAATGCTGGTGTGCCCACTGCACTGATGGAATATTTAATTAGTGGAACCTACATAGGCAGCCGATAAAGGCTCTTTAAGGCTATAACTATCTTCCAAGGAGTTTCTTTGAGCAAATATGTTTCTAAGTATAATCCTACCATATAATTCATTTGTTCTAATTTTTAATAGAGCTTAGATAACGTCTAAGATTCTGAAATGCCCACTTCACAATTTTTAAAATAAACTGAGAAGTGATGTTCAAAGAAAATATAAATTGAATTTAAAATGCAGTTAGCTATCTGGAGGTCTGGTCATGAAATGATAAACATCTGGGTTAGTTCAATTGTTAATTCAATCGATAATTAGTTGAATTGCCAAAATCTACAAGGTGATATACAGGGTGGCCATAAAGTTCATGTGTAATTTAAAATTGCACACAGATCTTATATATTACAGGCCTCCCTGTATTATAGAGGTTCAGCATGTTGCAGGGAGAAAATAAGATTTTCTAAAGAGGAATTTATATATGTTTTTTGATTTTATTTACAATTTCCAATATGTTCTTACATATTAGAACAGGAGATAGAAAGAGACCAGAAACTATAAACAACCCTTCAACACTGCTTATTATTTCACCCAATCCTGTATCTGACTAACAACTAATATGCTTTAAACTAGAGAAATGTCATGGTAAAACTGCCACTCTTCCACTGAATACCATTCCACTGCTCCGACACTATTCCTCTGAATACTGTTTCACTAACTGATCTATTTCACTGCTTACAAGGTAGATTCATCACAAAGGCTAATTTCTTAGTTTGAGCTCAGCTAATATTTGTTATAGTTTTCAAGACTGTGGATACGAAATCTTTGATGTTGCTGGAAAGCATTTCGTTCCATCCTTCCTATTAACTATTTTCTCCTTACAAGCACATATGTGAAATGTGGGACTACATGAATATCATAGATGAGATGATATCATTGTGAGGAGGCTCCACATTCTAAGAGTGTATTTCTCGGAATTCCTCTTGTCACATCTCCTCCTAATTTTTTCCATTTAAAGGAATGCTTAATTGATGTTTTGCTTGTTTTAGGCAGATTATCATTGAAAGATTTTATATTTAAAATTTACATTTAATAATAGCAAACTCTGAGATTAATGTAGCTCGGTTTTCATAGTGTTTTATTTTTAAAATAACAAAACAAAAGTCTTAAGTTTGAATTTTGAAGATCACTGGGAAAATATATTAACGTTTTTGTTTTAATGGGAAACATATACCAATGGTGTATTGTCCAGTGAAGTTCACTTTTGAATACACGCATGTGTGTTTGTACACACTCACATGTAGAGAGCAATGGAGCCATAAAATGTTACCACAGATCACTGGAGATTTAGCAAGAGCCTTTTATAATATTAGGTAACCTCCTGGAAATGTGATTCTATTCTACCTTCACTAAGTCTAAGATATACTATAAATATTCAAATCCCTAGAGATCTTGTGTTTCTATCAACAAAAAACCACAATTGTTGAAGGAAACAGGAAACTTCCTTTTTTAAAATTCTATATCCGTTATACAAGCATAATGGAGTAATACCCTTCAAATTTGGCGGGGGTGGGGGGAATACAGCTTTAAATTACTACATGCAATAGGAATTTTTAGAGGTAAAAGGAAAATCAAAAGGAGTTACTTGAATTTTAATTTGTTCTGTTAATTTATAACTGATGGTCGTACTTTTAAAGAAAAAATATAAAGTATTAACTGAATACTGAATTTATTAAAAGCATTTACCTTAGAAATTGAGGGGAAAAGACAGTTTATCTTACTGGCCTACTTTACTTGGGCAAACTATTAATATTTAGCTTCCCCATTTCTAAAGTGGAGATGGTACATTATTGGACTGTTTCATAGTTTCAACAATTACTTATTCAGTACCTGCAGTATGCCCAGGCATTCATTTAGGCTCAATAGTTGTTGACTGAAGACACTGTCAGCGGAAAGACTTTGTTCTGGTCCTCATGGGACCTATATTCCAGGGAACGAGGGAGAGGATGCTAAGTAAATGAGTATAAAATTGAATACATGAGGTATATTTTAATAAGTGCATACCAAAAAGAGAGAGTGTCCTGGGGTGGCACCTGTGGCTCAAAAGGGTAGGGTGCCCCATATGCTGCAGGTGGTGGGTTCAAACCCAGTCCCAGCCAAAAACTGCAAACATAAATACATAAATAAATAAAAGAAGAGAGTGTCCTGAGAGAAAAAAAAAAAAAAAAAAACATGGCATAACAATAGAGTGAGGATGAGAGATGTCCCTTTAGATTCCACACTTGCCCCCTTCACTGTCATCTCAGCTGAGCTCGCTGCCAGGGTTGTATGGTTCAAATTCAATTGAGTGCATGCCTCTCCTCCTTAATTGAGTGCATGCCTCTCCTCTGCTTAGTACCTCTGCAGCGCCTCGCCTCCATCAGGGTAAGCGCCAAAGGCGGTCCCAGTTCAATGCCTATTGCCCGCCTGACCTCATCTCTGCTGCATTTGCCCTGGCTCAGCTATCTGCATTTCCTCGGTGGCGCCTCTGGATTTCACATTCCTTCAGTCTCCTTTACTCTTCTGCAGATTTCCACCTGGCTCATTCTTTCACATCCTTTAGGGCTTTAGTGAAATACTATTTTCCCAGACAGCCCTTCCCTGAATGACATTTCAAAACACTCAACCCCCCAAATCCGATCCCTGTCCTCCTTCCCCCTGCCTTCCTTGCTTTCTCTAGGACTCTGACCATTTAATGTGACAGGAAGTCACCCCTAACTTCATTACCTGCCTTCTAAAACACAGGTTTAACAGCTCTATTATTGTTGGAAACCCCATGAGGACAGAGGTTTTGTTTTCCTTTACTCATTGCTGTATTCCCAATGCCTAGGACAAATTCACTGCATAGTAAGTGCTCAATAAAATAAGTGTTTGTTGATTGGCCTAGTCAGGGAGGAGCTATCTGAGGAACTAGCATCTAAGGTGAGTTATTATTAGGAGTAATAAACAGCAGGAGAGCATATTACAAGAGAAAGACACTATGAACGCACAACCTTGAAACTAGCAAGAGCTCCTTCTAGGGAGGGACTAACACAAGTCCCTGAGTTGGCTACAGATTAGGGGAGAGTGGTCTTAGATGCAGCAAGAACAGTGGGCAGGAGTCAGATCACACTGGAATAAGCCCTCTGCTTAGCAAAGAAGAAAATTTACAGGTATCTTTTTTAAAAGAGAACAAAACATTCACTTAAAATTTAGAAGAGAAGTGAAAATAAGTATCAAAATAATATTTTATTATAATTAATTGAAACAAAGAAAGAAATGAGAAAGAAAAAATCAGAGAAAGATGAAACTAAGGTAGGTGAGACCAGACAAGGAGAAATTACTGAAAGTCAAAACAGAATTCCAGAGAGACAACAGAGAGGGAGACTTGCGCGATTCCACAGATAAACGTAGACACTGAAGAAGAAAAGTAAAACAAACAAAAAGAAGAAAGAAAGAATTCTTTATTTGCTTTTAAAAAATGTGTCAGGGCAGGAGTTCAGAGAGATCAGTGGCAAAGCAAAGACATGAACGTGGCTGACATGGTTCAGGCCAGCGTGTGAGACATTCGGAAGGAGGAACCTAGGAGGTGAGCAGGGAGTGTGGACTAGACACCTATGAGCTTAAGTTTTGAGCAATAAGGTTCTAAAATAATTGAGATCATGAAAGAGAAGTAGAGGATGGCAGGCAGGGAATTGAAGAAATGAAGTCAAGAATGAAACCAGCATTTTATAGTTACATTTATTTGTCTTTTCTGTTTTCATTCTATTTCTATGCCACTGTATTTCTCCCATTTAAAAATAATTTCTCTTTACAGTTTGTGATTGGTTATTCTCCACACCTGCCATGCTGCAGGGTGCCTACTCCCTCTTTCTCCGGGGGTGCTGTTATAAATACATGGTGCTTGTTCCATCACTCCCAATACCTGATTCTAACAACACTGACAACTTTCAGCCTTCCCAGCTTTTATATCCAATGCATCATTTAGACCCCATAACAGCCACCACCTACTCAATTCCTATGTAAAACATATTGACCTAGAATACTTCCTAATCCCTTTGCTCCTTGCCTAACTGACTCCAAGTTACTACTCCAGTTGCTCCACCACTAACTCCAGATTTTATATTTTCACTTAGAAAACATCTCTGGGTAGCATGAGCATATGATGCATTGTACCAAGCAGAGGCTACCAATAGTATGGGCTTGATGGCTGAAACAACAGACACCAGTAGAAACTATTTTGGGTCACGCCTACCTTTAGGGAACATAACCTAGTTCATTTGCTTGGTGTTGCACCATTTTCCTTTAGGGGACACCATCTCGGACATCAGGCATTGGACAGAGCACTGGAAAAAGCAGCAGCAGCAACTAACACTTACTGGAGCACAGAGTATTTGTCATGCCCTGCACTGAGCACTTGGCTTTAGTACACGCGTAATTGTATTTGTTGATTTCAAGGCCAGAATCGAAAAAGCCAAGTGAAACTCACTTTACGTTTTACCTAATGACAGATAAAATAAACCAACTACTATATATAATCTGTGGGCTAAATTTTCTCAGTTACTTGTTGACTTTTTTTAAACATAGCCAATTGAAAAATGAATTGCTTTTCTTTGTTCCCTGAAGAAGTCCTGCCAATGTTTTATACAACTACAGGAAAAGCTTCCTTATAATGAACCCAGCAGTTTCATTATGTAATTCAATGTAGCTTTTTTGAGACATTCAGTCAATCCTTATTATTTGAGGTAGTTATGTTCTAGGAAATTACTGCAAGCACTGAATTAATGAAGAAGGCACCATTGACCCTATAGCCGCGCAAAGTTAGGGTCCTGCAATCTTCTGGTCACAAAATTTGCATCAACCTATTCATATGTAATTGTGTCTTAAGTGTATTTCTGTTTAAAGACGCCTCATTTAGTTTATGTTGTTGATTCATTAGCACTGACCTCAGGACCAACTGCACTGTAAGCCGTGCTTGTATGCAGCCCATCTAACTCATGCGTTTGTCCCTTAAATCTCACAGCCCCTTGCACCTGAGAAGGGGTGGGGAACCTGAGAACACAGGGTGGTACTTCAGCTCTGTGCCTGGAGGCCATTCTAAACAGCAAAGTCAGCAACAAAAGTCATGAGAGTGAGGACAGGGTAGCTCAGAGTAGAGCACCAAAAGGAAACTAGCACAATATGAGAGCTGAGATCAGAAGCAGAGCATCAGGTTGTTCCACCTTAGCTGGGAACATGTACGTATCTGCAGACTCAAAGCGTCCCTGTCTGTGAATGTCCACAAGTGGCCATTAAAATGCCAGTATTGATTTGGGGGTTACGGGTAGACAAATTCTCCACAAATAAACAGAATCAACTGCAAAATGAATAATGTCACTTCTCTGTTTAAAAACCATGCAATGCCTTCTTAGCACATCTGAGATAAAATGCAACCTGTCTAAGGCAGCATGCGTGGCCTTGTGTCATGTGAGCCTACTTACCTCTCTAACATTTTAGGCCGTCATCAACTATACTCAGGCACAGTGACTTTCTGTGAGTTAATATCTTTCTCCCAAATCTGGCCTTTCATCTCCAGCCAGCCTTTTCTTTTTTTTTTTTTTTTATCTCTAAGCCATGGATTCATGTGTCCAACGCCCTATAGACAAACCAGGTTTAAATGCCGAAGAAAAAATTTAAAGTCAACACAACCAGAGCAGAACTAATGGCATTTCCTACTATTTCTGCTGCTCCTCAATCTTGCCCCTCACAGTTAATGTCACCACCATCCATGAGATGCTGCCACCACCCCAGCCATTGTTTTGGCCTCCCATCGTGTCATGCTAAGTTGATTGCCATCTCTGACACTTGGCATTTGTTCTTTCCTATCTGGAACTCTCTTCCATCAGGTGTTTTCAAGACTACCCTCCTGTTTCCACAGGTCTAATGCCCCCCTGTTCACAGACCCTTTCCCTCCAAATTATAGTATCCTATCAACTTGTTTATTTCTATCTTTTCTTTTCTTTTTCCTTTTTTTTTTTTTTTGTAGCACTTTTCACTGTGTGAAAATATCAAGCTCCTTATGTGCTGGTAATTATTTTTAAAATAGCTTCATTCCCTTAGAGCAAGGGTCCTCAAACTTTTTAAACAGGGGGCCAGTTCACTGTCCCTCAGACCATTAGAGGGCCAGAAGGCAGGCCCCGGGACAAGTCAGCTGCTAAGAAGGACAGGCAATGGCAGCAAAAACACCTGGACAGCTGGATGAATGTCTTAGGCAGAATGCATGTGGGCCGTGGGCCGTGGGCCGTAGTTTGAGGATGCCGCAGAGTATAATACTCTGAATGGCAGAGACTTTTTCTACGTTATTATCTCATTCCCTTTACTTAGCTCCCATTGCACAGTTCCTTACATTCACCATTTCCTCTATATAGGTCAGCCAATAATGAGATAGTCTTCTTGCCTCATCTGAAATGTCACTGCCCCAGTAAAACTTTTCCAAACCACCCATTCTAAAATATTCTCCTTGCCCACCTCTCAGTGTTTTCCCATGTGACCTTCTATTTGTATTTATATCAAGTTTTTACTAGTTTGATATGTCTATCTTATCCACCAGAGCAGTGGTTGGAAAACTAATGCCAGTGGGCCAAATATGCACCACCTCCTGTTTTATAGACAAACTTATAAGGGAACAAAGCCACCTCTGTTTGTTTATGTATTGTGTATGTCCTGTTTTATGCTACAACAGCAGAGTTGGCTCGTGACAGAGGCCACATGGTCAAGTAGAGCTTGAGGTATTTATTATACTCTCTGGCCCTTTACAAAATAATCTGTGACTCCTGCCCAATGACTCCAGCTCCATGAAGTCAGAGATTCTATAGTTTATTTACCACTGCATACCAATACCTAACAGAAGGCCATGCATACTTGTTACTTAGGTATTATTTCTTGAGTATATGTTACACGATTTAATGTGGAAACAATGCAATTAAGAACATTTTTTCATGTTCAAAAACACAAAATTTTATGTGTGAGCATGGGTGGCTGTTCTCAAATGCTTAATTCTAATTTTTTGACCAAGATTTATTTATACTTCATAGCTACATTAAAAAAATACATTAATGCTATATAAACAAGCATAAAGAAACACAGAAAACTCCTTCTAGAAAATATCTGATTATTGCTGAACTTCTAAATAGATAATCTTGTGTGAGGTTTTGAAGCTCCTCAAATAAATCCACAGAAGGTTAAAAAATGTGGTGAATTCAGTTCTTCTGTGCTAGGTTGGCAAAACAGGCATCATTCTCCACTCTTTTTTACATGACATTGCTAAAAAGAATATTTCAAATACTATTTCAGATCATCTTTTCCCTCATTAGTATAGAGATATTGTTGTATGTCCTTTGATTTTGAATCTTTGACTTTGTATACACTTGAATTTGACCTTTATGAACTGGATTCTTCTCATTTCTCACTGCCTTTCCAATTTGCCAAGTTCATTTTGAATGATAAATCTATCTTCCATGAGTAGTCCTGCCCTTATTCTCCAGAAGATTACACTCATCTACAAATTTGATGAGCCTATTCTCTGCTTCATTTTCCAGGTCATTGACAAAACACTTAAGCAGCCCTGGATGCAAAGGTGACCCTTTCAAAACATCACTTGTTATGTCTCCCCAGGCTGACACTAATCCATCAGTAACATTTCCCTGGGTGTGGATGGCCGTTCAGTCCACTGACTATTGTTGGCACAAAGTAACAGAGCAGCCAAAAGAGTTCACTTAAAATTTTTAGAAAAAATATTTTGTCTTCTGCTTCACTAAAATAATGCAGAACAGTAGATTATGCTGTTTAGAAATTAAATCTTTTTTGTATATGGATAATTATATTTTTGGTTTGTATAGTCAACTGTGCAATGCGGACTTCCATAAACATTGTGATTAGAAAGATAGTTGATCACTCTTGTTTTGTCATAGAACAGTCTGTATTTATTTTGAAGTCTCTTTTGTATCTGTGTTCTCTGTCCCCATATTTGAGTAATTACAAAATCCTGCTCTTCATCATACTATTTCTTGGAATTTTCTTTTGCTCTGTTATTACAATTAGTTTCATCTTAAGCCATCACTGCTTGGAGCCAAACTACTGGAATTTTTTTTTTTTATTTCAAATGATGAAACTCTGGTGATGCTTCCAGAAAGAAATTCCATGTTAAATAGAATGTAGCTTCACAATTTCCATTCTGAAGATCTACAAGTATCTTCCAATTGCATCTCAAAATAAAGGAAAACTCTCAATTTGATATTCAAGGCCTCACCCTTGTTAACTTTTATTTCTTATTCTTTAAAGCTCAGTTCACACTTACTGTCCTGATAATCAAGCATGGTTACCAGTATAGTGTGTTTATAATTACTAACATCATTTAACATAGTATTTTCCAGAAACTTAGAGTATGCTTTTATTAGCACCATAATTATCATGTTACATTTTTGCTTATCTTTACCAATGTAATTTCCACAATTCACTAGCTTTTGGAAGCATTCTATGAAAAATAGTATTGAAAACAAAGTGTATTGGAGGGAGGAGGCAAGATGGCCGACTGCAGCCAACTTTACACAGAGGCTCCCATCCAGAAGGAGAGTTAAAGGACAGAAGTGTAGCAAGTAAGCTGAGTGTTTGGAGCTAAGCCAAAAGAGAAGATTAAAGCGCACACATCACCCCTGCTGAGGCGAGCTGCAAACCCAAGGAAACAAACAATAGGTACAAAACCCATGCCAAGTGGATAGGAGTCCCCTCCCCCATGCTAACAGCTGGCAGTATACTTTCTACAAGCCAGCAAGCAGAGTTAAGATCTTCTCCTAATTATCCCACAGGAGAGACCCTCTAAAAACTGAAACTCCTTCCCCAAAGAGGACTCACTAGTGTGCCATGGCATTCTCCTGCCAGGCACAAAACTGAACATATAAGCTACACACAATTCTGAACTTTCAGCACTCCCCTCAACTCTCACCCCATGGTCTGAAAGCCTGTCCCCCATAGAGTCCAGATTCTTGGGCATTTTCTCAAGAGGTATGGACAGGGCATGGGATGTTACAAATCTGTGCTGAATTGGCAGCACGGGTATAAAGCAGGGACTATGGCACAAGGAAGTCACTTGGGAGAGGGAGAGATGGTGCCCCGCAGCACAGTGCAACAGTGGCAGCGGTGGGAACAATAGGGCTCACACCCCTGGTGATGTTTTGGAGAAACACTTCCTGCCTCTCTTAGCAAGCAGAGGGAGCCAGGCCTCTGTTTGGTGGTGGCCACAGGTGGAACAGATCTAGGACTGGGATGGAAATGTAGGCCTTATGAGCAAAGATATGCCTGTGGCAGCACCTGCCTGGGTAGGGGTGTGGCCAGGATGGAGAATAGAATAGAATCCCTGGATGCCCAGAGGTGGCATGCTCCCAGGGCAGGGCTGAGTCAGAATTGCTGCTTTTGTGAGCCCAAGATGCAACCGGCCCCCAGGGGAGCATAGCTGGGACACAAGGAGGTATGACAGCAGCATCAGCCTAGGGAAGGGCAAGAACTGAGAGCTGTTTGTGAGCTCTAACCTGCCAGACCCAACACAGAGTGCAGTGGAGCCACAGATGCCAGCTCTGTGGGAATTGGTGCAGAGACAGTAGCATAGGGCAGGGCTGAGTTGCTGTTTCTGTGAACTCAAACAGTACCTGACCCACAGGGGAATATAGCTGGGACAGAAATGAAAATTCTGTGAGAATATAAGTAGCAGCCATATCAACTGGGGGCAGGGCTGGAACAGAGTGAAAGTCTCCAGCCTCCAGTAAGCACCCAAGGTCAGACTTCAGCTCCCCCTACTGACTGATGGCAGAGTGCAGTAGCCTGGCTGAGGAGACATAGATCTCCCAGTGACTTAGGAAGGCACAACCCTCTGATGCATCTGCTCAATGGAGGGAACTGGGTCTCAGCCCTGTGGTTTACCAGTGACTGCATGTGACAGAGGTACAAGGTGGGGAAGGAGACATCAACCTTCCTGGACTAATTTATTTGTTGGGTGGGCTCTTCTGACTCCATGGAGCACCAGAGCAAGTCATACTTGAGCTACCAGAAGACTCCTGCTATATAGTTGCTGGAGATATTTTGGACTCTCCCACTTCAGACTGGATGCTTACTTGGAGAATTGATTTGGAACACCTGACCTAGGACAATCATTTGAGGACCATCCAAGGTGGTATACTGGTTGTGTTGTGAGAAGATTTGATTTCCTTCTCCAGTTGTTGCCCGTAGGGGGTGGGGTGTCTTAGTTGTTTGTATTTCTCCATAGCTGAAACTTCAACTCAGAGTTATTGATTCACTAGGACTGGACAGAGACCAGCTGACAACAAGACAGAGCCACTCAGTCCCACTCACCAAGCAGGTCCCCATTGTCTCAGGCTGTAGTACTGTATGGGTCCTTTGCAAAGCATTGGGGGAAAACCTGAAGTCACCAGTGCCAGTTCCTGTGCAAAGGGCTGGTTAATCACTACTCCAGGAGCCCCCAGTCCAATTTCACCTTATCTGCTAATCTAGTCAAATGGTGAAAAATAATCATGGGGTGGAATCAAGGGAAAAACTCTGGCAATGTGAATAATCAGAGTTGATCACCCCCCACCTCCTCCCAAGGAATGACAAGGTGGACACAGCAGAAGATCTCATTGATAAACAAATGGCTGAGATGTCAGAAATTGAATTCAGAATTTAGATTGCAAATAAGATTAACAGAATCCAGGTAAAGTTGGAATTAGAAATTCAAGGAGAATATCAAAAGTTGTCTCAATAATTCAATGAATTCAAAGACAAAATTACCAAAAATTTTGACACATTGAGGCAAGAATTTGCAGCCCTCAAGGTTCTGAGAAATATAGTAGAATCCCTCAGTAACAAAATGGAGCAGGCAGAAGAATGGAGTTCTGACTTTGAAGACAAAGCTGTTGAATGCTCCTCACTGCTCAGATGAAGAGAAGTGGAGAGCAAAAACAGATTATTCTCTCAGAGAGCTCTAAGACAATTTGAAGAAAACTAATATTCACCTTATAAGAATGCCTGAAGGTGAGGAGGTTGCTTCAAAAGACACAGATGCTCTACTTCAAGAGATAATCATGGAGCACTTCCCAAACATGGCAAGGGATTCTGAAATTCAGATAGCAGACAGTTTCAGAACTCCAGCATGACTCAACCCAAATAAAGCATCTCCTAGGCACGTTATAATTAACTTTGCCAAAGTTAATATGAAGGAGAAAATTCTTCAAGCAGCCAGATGTAAGAAAACCATAACCTACAAGGGGAAGAATATTGGAATGAATGCAGATTTCCCTGCTGAAACATTTCAAGTTAGAAGAGGGTGGTCATCAACCTTTAAACTCCTAAAACAAAATAACTTTCAAACCAGGATCCTGTATCCAGCTAACCTGAGTTTCATTTATGATGGAGAAATTAAATACTTTAATGACATGCACATGTTGAAGAAATTTGTCATAACTCTCCAACCTACCTCAGATGTATCCTTCATAATGACCAGCCAGCAAAGTAAACTCACTCAGAAACTTTTGATCAAATTCCAAAGGTAAAAGGATTAAAAATTTCCACTGGCCTTTCTAAAAACTTGATACTCAACTACTACCAGGCTTATCAGTATTCTCAATTAATGTAAATGGCTTAAATTATCCTCTAAAGAGGCACAGGTTGGCTGACTGGCTACAAAAACTCAGGCCAGATATCTGCTGCATACAAGAATCTCATGTTACCTTAAAAGATAAATATAGACTCAGGGTGAATGGATGGTCACCTATAATTTGGGCAAATGGCAATCAGAAAAAAAGCAGGTGTTACAATTTTATTCGCAGATACAATTGGCATTAAACCAACAAAGGTAAGGATGGTCACTTCATATTTGTTAAGCTTTTGATAATATCCAGAATCCTTTCATGATCAGAACCCTTAAGAAAATAGGTATAAAAGGGACATTTCTTAAACTGATAGAGTACATCTTACAGCAAACCCACAGCCAATACTGTATTGAGTAGAGTTAAATGGAAATCATTTCCACTCAGATCAGGAACCAGGTGAGGTTGCCCATTGTCTCCACTGTTTAATAACATTGTAATGGAAGTCTTAGCCATCACAATCAGGCAAGAAAAGGCAATCAAGATTATCTGTATAGAGTCAGAGGAGATCAAACTTTCATTCTTCACACATGATATGATTATATATCTACAAAACCCCAGGGAATCAACCAGAAAACTCTTAGAAGTGATTAAGGAATATAGCAATGTCTCAGGTTACAAAATCAATACTCACAAATCAGTAGCCTTTATATATACCAAAGTAGTCAAGATGAAAAAATAATCAGACTCTATTCCTTTTACAGTAGTGCCAAAGAAGATGAAATATTTGGGAGTTTACCCAACAAAGGATGTGAAAGTTCGCTATACAGAGAACTATGAAACTCTAAGAAAATCAATAGCTGAAGATGTTAACAAATGGAAAAATATACCATGTTCATAGCTAGGAAGAATCAACATTGTTAAAATGTCCATACTACCCAAAGCAATATTCAATTTTAATGCAATCCCTATTAAAGCACCACTGTCATATTTTTTTTTTTTTTTTTTTTGAGACAGAGCCTCAAGCTATCCCCCTGGGTAGAGTGCCGTAGCATTACAGCTCACAGCAACCTCCAACTCCTGGGCTCAAGCGAGTCTCCTGCCTCCACCTCCCAAGTAGCTGGGACCACAGGCGCCCGCCACAACGCCCGGCTATACCACTGTCATATTTAAAGACCTCAACAAAATAATACTTCATTTTATATGGAATCAGGAAGAAACCTCAAATAGCCAAGACATTACTCTCAAATAAAAATAAATAAGGAGGAATCATTCTATCAGACCTCAGACTATACTATAAATCGATAGTGATCCAAACAGCATGGTATTGTCACAAAAACAGAGAGGTAGATGTATGGAACAGAATAGAGAACCAAGAGATGAACCCAGCTACTTACCATTATTTGATCTTCGATAAGCCAATTAAAAACATTCAGTGGGGAAAAGATTCCCTATTTAACAAATGGTGCTGGGTAAACTGGCTGGGGACCTGTAGAAGACCGAAACTAGACCCACACCTTTCACCATTAACTAAGAGAGACTCTCACTGGATTAAAGATTTAAACTTAAGACATGAAAGTGTAAAAATACTAGAAGAAAGTGCAGGGAAAAAACACTTGAAGAAATTGGCCTGGGCAAATATTTTATGAGGAGGATCTCCAGGGCAATTGAAGCAACACTAAAAATTACATTACTGGGGGCAGTTCCTGTGGCTTAAAGGAGTAGGACACCAGCCCCATATGCCAGAGGTGGCAGGTTCAAACCCAACCCCGGCCAAAAACTGCAAAACAAACAAACAAACAACAACCACAACAACAAAATTACTGGGATATGATCAAACTAAAAAGCTTCTGCACAATCTGGAACATAGTTAAGTAAAGCAAGCAGACAGCACTCAGAATGGGAGAAAATATTTGTAGGTTATGTCTCCAACAAAGGTTTACCAGAATCCACAGAGAACTCAAGTGTATTAGCAAAAAAAGAACAAGTGATCCCATCTCAGGGGATTTGAGGTCAAGGGACTTGAGGAGAAACTTCTCTTAAGAAGACGGGCACTTGGCCTGCAGACACATGAAAAAATGCTCATCATTGTTAATCATCAGAGAAATGCAAATAAAAACCACTTTTAGTTATTATCTAACTCCAGTAACATTAGCCCACATCACAAAATCCCAAAACCAGAGATGCTGGCATGGATGTGGAGAAAAGGGAACCCTTCTACACTGCTGGTGGGTATGCAAACTAATACGTTCCTTTTGGAAAGATGTTTGGAGATCACTTAGGGATCTAAAATCAGACCTGCCATTTGATCCTTCAATTTCTCTATTAGGTATATATCTAGAGGACCAAAAATCACTTTATAACAAAGATATTTGCACTGGAATGTTTATTGCAGCCCAATTCATAATTGCTAAGTCATGGAAGAAGCCCAAGTGCCCATTGACCCATGAATGGATTAATAAATTGTGGTATATGTACACCATGGAATATTACGCAGCCTTAAAGAAAGATGGAAACTTTATCTCTTTCATGTTTACATGAATGGAGCTGGAACATATTCTTCTTAGCAAAGTATCTCAAGAATGGAAGAAAAAGTATCCAATGTACTCATCGCTAGTATGAAACTAATTTATAAGCATCCACACATTCATATGAAAGCTATAACCCAACTATAGCCCAAGAAGAAGGGGAAAGAGGAGAGGGAGGGGAGGGAATAAGGGAGGATGGGTGGAGGGATGGTAATTGGTGGGACCACACCTACAGTGCATTTTACAAGGGTGCATGTTAAATCTACTAAGGGTAGAATATAAATATCTTAACACAATAACTAAGAAAATGGAGTGAAGGCTATGTTAACCAATTTGATGAAAGTATTTCAAATTGTGTATAAAACTAGCACATTGTACCATAATTGCATTAATGTACACAGCTATGATTTAATTTTAAAAAACTGGTATCTATAGATGAGCTTTACTAATATATATAAAACTATTAGCATCCTTGATAATTTATGCTACTGAAATGGAATACAAAGGGGCATATAGATATTATCAAATATACTTATAATTTCAGTAAACTAAAAGCAATATTTTAGAACTATTTAGTGATAATATAACTGAAGTTTAATTGTCCTTGGAGAACAGTATTAATAAAATTTTAATTGATATTTACCCCATTGGATGTAGTATAATAACTTATATATAGAAGAAGCTAAAAAATCTGTTGGAGATTTGTTCGATATATAGTGTAAGTACATAAATGTACACAGTGCTAACTCCCTTCCCTATATTACAAATGTGTCTCAAGGACTGAAAGACAAGAAAGAATTTAAAAAATGTATAGAAATGGTATGTTTACATAGTACCTATTGAATATAGTTCTTTGGGAGCATACTGGATGGTTTTCAAGGGTCATTAAAAATTCATTAATGAATGAAAGTAGAAGAAGACATACAAGTATATTAATTGATCTCTAAACTTAAAGAACCACTTTGTTGGATGAAGTTACTTTCATTCATTAAACAGTGACAAGGTACAAAGTAAAATTTACAGCACCATAGACACAAAAATATTTAACATATACTAAATATTAAATTGATATTAAAAGACAGAAAGATAGTAAAAACTGGAATTATCAAAAATAATTTCTGAAATGTAAAATTTAAAAGACAAAAAATCCAAAGAAAAACACATACATTAATGGGTAGTCTGAGGTATTAAAAAGTGGTATATGTACACCATGGAATACTATGCAGCCATAAAGAAAAATGGAGACTTTACTTCCTTCATGTTCACATGGATGGAGCTGGAAAATGTTCTTCTTAGCAAAGTATCACAGGA
>NW_003852400.1:12606797-12636086 GCF_000181295.1 Otolemur garnettii | reverse complement strand
ACATGAAGGCTATGTTAACCAGTTTGATGGAAGTGTTTCAGATTGTGTGTGAAAACACCACACTGTACCCCAGAAGTGCATTAATGTATACTGTTATCATTCAATAAAAAAAAAGTGACTCATTTTTATATAAATATTTTATTACTGAAATAAAGATTTAAGGAAACTCAGATATGTTTAGGTTGATTTTAGATGATTTAGAAAAAATTTACTAATTTATGATTGGACACAAGTACACATCATAATAAGGATTTTGTTCTCCAATATTGTTCTACCAAAATCTGGATATACTAAATAAGTTGTATTGCTCTGTACTTTCCCATCACATAAATAAAACGACACATGTAACGTGCCACTGTGAAATGTTGAAGTATTGTGGAATGATTATGTGAACAATGAAAACCAGCTTTCACTCCTCTGATACTTCCTGTCTAAAGGATTTTTAGCATTTGCTTTAGTTTTTCAAATTCTTTCAGTCCTCTTTAAAAAGCAATGTCTAAATATGTATAATCAAAATGTGCTGTAGTAAACTCCCACTAAATCATGGTGACAAGTTTTAAATCATAGCGATAAAAATGTTTCTTACATAGAAGCTTATACACATCCTTTTAAAGTATGGAACTACAGTTAGTAATCCTTTTCCAGTATGTACAAATTAGAAATGAAAGATTTAGTAACCATTGTCATGGTCAATGCTGGCAATTCAAGCTAGCTTTATGCCTATGAATACTTATAATTACTAAATTAGCCCAGATTAGGAGGGGGTGTGGCATATGCTTGATAACGCATATGTTATCATCTGTTTCCACCTTTAGCTGTGTAAACTAACATCCTGTAACCTTATGTTCCTCATATAAAATTGAGTGATAATAGGTAGTTATTCATGAGTTATTATGAGAAACAAATTCTGGGGTTGATATAACAAAATAATATTTTTAAAAGTAATAATCAGTAATAAGTTTTTGAAGTTCCTTGGTATTATCTTTTCTCCCCAATCCATTACTCCTCCACTCTCACCAGAGTCTACATGGATAAGGAATTTAGTTTTAATAGCTTAAAATACGATAGCATTAGCAGTATTCATTTGCAGGACTAGTTCCATGGGTTTTAATTTTTATTTTTTGAAAATCAACATTATACTTCCTAGATTTATTCATTTTAATATAAGTCCTAGTTCTTACTTTAATAATGGTAACATGTGACTCATTTATTTTTAGTCACTAAACAATTCAATTTTAATGTGTCCTTATTGATAGCTTTTTAAATCAGTGTTGGCTCATTTTTAATTTACAAAAAGCACATATAATAAGCCTGTATAACATGATGTTTTAAAGCATATATACATTATGAAATGGTTCATTTGAGATAATTATCATTACCTCCTATACTTATCATTTTTTAATCGAGAGAACCCTTAAAATTTTAAAGTATATAATACATTGTCATTAACTATAGCCACCATGTGTATAATAGATATCTTGAAATTATTTTTCCTATCTAATTAAAATTTTGTATCCTTTGACCAAAATCTTCTCAACCCCACCCCATTCTACTCTCAGCCTGGTAACTCACTTTTATACGCCCAACTTTGTGGATTACACTTATAAATGAGATCATACTATATCTAAATTTTGGTGCCTGACTCATTAATTTAGCATAATGTCCTCCAGGTTTTACCTATGTTGTCACAAATGACAAGATTTCCTTCCTTTTATAGTCTGAACAATATTTTATTGTATGTAAATTTCACCCTTAGACACATACGTTGATTTCATATCTATCTACTATGAACAATGTTTGCATGAACATGGGAGTACAGATATGTCTCTGACACTGATTCCTCCCTTTTTAGTACATATCAGGTGATGGAAATCCTGAAATATGGTAGTTTTATTTATAATTTTTTAGAAACTTTCATACAGTTTTCCATAACAATTATACTAATTTAAAGTCCCAGCAATTGAGTTCAAGGATTCCCTTTTCTTTAGATCCTTGTTAGCACTGTACTTTTGGATAGACATTCTAATGGTGTGATGTGACATCTCATTGTAGTTTAATTTGCATTTATCTCATAATTAGTAATATCAAACACTTTTTTCCTATGACAGTTGACTTTTTTTTTTTAAAGAAAGATCTATTCAGATACTTTGCCCTTCTATTTTAGTTAGGCTGTTTTCTAAGTACTGTATTTTTTGAGTTTCTTATATGTTTTGGATATTAACCCCTTAGATGATGTATGATTTGTGGATATTTTTATCTATTATACGGGTTGCCTCTTCACCCTGTTATTGTTTCCCTTGTTGTATAAAAGATTTTCAGTTTGAATAGCCACAATAATCTTTTTGTTTGTTTGCTTTGTTTTGTTTTTGTTATTGTTGTTTATTTTGGGGAAAGGGTCTCACTCTGCTGTTCAGGCTAGAGAGCAGTGGCATCATCATGACTTAATGCAACCTCACACTCTTAAGCTCAAGTGAGCAATCTGCCTTCCTCAGTCTCCCAAGTAGTTGAAACTATAAACACACACTGTCTAACTTTCCTATATTTTTGGAAAGACAGATTCATGCTAGGTTGCTCAGACCGGTTTCACACTCTTGGCCTCAGCTTCTAAAATGTTAGAATTACAGGTGTGAATCATTTTGCCCAGTACACATGCACATTTAATATCCCTCTTACAGTGCATCTCTCTCTTTCTCTCCTTCATTGGTGGGGATTCATTGAGGGCACAAAGAACCAGGTTACATTGATTGCATTTGTTACATAAAATCCTTCTTATAATTGAGTCCCACCCCCAAAAGGTGTGTCACACACCGTGACCCCCCCCTCCTTTCCTTTCTCTGCTCTCCCCTTCCCCCAACCCCCCACCATGGACTAGGTCATTAATTGTCCTAATATCAGAATTGAGTACCTAGGGTTCTTCCTTCTCCATTCTTGTGATGCTTTACTAAGAATAATATGTTCCACTTCCATCCATCCTGGTTAATACAAAAGATGTAAAGTCTCCATCTTTCTAATAGCAGAATAGTATTCTATAATAAATACACCACAGCTTGTTAATCCATTTCTGAGTTGGTAGGCATTTAGGCTGTTTCCACATTTTGGTGATTGTAAATTTATCTGCAAAAAACAGTCTAGTGCAAATGTCCTTATGATAATTTTTTTTTTCTTCTGGGTAGATGCCCAATAATGAAATTGCAGATCAAATGGCAGGTCTAGTTTGAGTTGTTTCAGGGTTCTCCATCCTTCATTCCCAAAAAGCTGTATGCATTTGTAGTCTCACCAACAGTGTAAAAGTGTCCCTCTCTCTCCACATATGTGCCAGCATCTGCAACTCTGGGACTTTGTAATGTGGGCTATTCCCACTGCAGTTAAATGATATCTCAGGGTGGTTTTGATTTGCATTTCTCTAATAATTAGGGACAATGAGCATTTTTTCATACGTTAGCCTTAACAATCTTAAAAACAAAAACTAAGCTGGAAGACTCATACTTCTTGATTTCAAAACTTGCTACAAATATACTACAATCAAAACAATGTGTACTAGCATAAAGTCAAACATATAGACCAAGATAATAGAGAGCCCAGAAGTCAACTGTAATGTATATGGTCAAGTGATTTTTCAACAAGGCCATTCAATGGGGAAAAAGGCAACCATTTCAACAAATGGTGTGTTGGGATATGTATAACCACATATGTAGAAGAATGAAGTTAAACTTTTACCTTATGCCATATCTAAAAACTCACACTAAGTAGATGAAACATTCAAATGTAGGAGCTGAAACAGTAAAACTCTTCAAAGAAAACACAGAGGAAAATCTTCATGACAATCATTTTGGCAATGATTTCCTGCCTAGGATACCCAAAGAACAGGCAACAAAAGAAAAAACATAGGTAAATTTAACTATACTAAGTTTAAAATAAAATGTGCACCAAAGAACATGGTCACCAGTGCAAGGGCAACCCTTAGAATAGGAGAAAATATTTACGAAATTTATAATATGAACATTCTGTTTTCTTCTCTATTGCAAGAATACTGTGTGAAGCATCTTAGTAGAATATTTTATTATTTTCAAAACTCTAATCTTCAAAACAAGTGCTAGGTTTGTAATGCCAGTTCTCAATTTTTTAATAGAATTGATCAATGTAGTCAAATAAGTGTCATATAGACAATTTTTGAAAGAATTCAAATATTTTAAAAAATCAAATGTCAATATTTAATTATTGATGACAAGCAGATATTCAACTATGCTTAAGTATATATAACACAACATATATAATTCTGAAAATATATAGATTTCTGTATGTTTATTAAAATAATACAGGTCTAAATTTAGCTTAGAAGTTCATTTTAATTACAGACCTAATTTCAGTAATTAGATGCTACTAATTTGCTTTATGATTTGCTTGGGATATAGATCAAAATCATTTCTTTTTCATCAAAAATATGGAAATCATGCCATAATTCTAATTCATCATTTATCCAATCATCTTTAACATCAATGAATTCCAGCTTAAAATTGTTTTTTCCTCCAAATATTTCTATTTTTCCCAAATAATATTCTTCAATTCAATTGGCAAGGAGGGGAATGGGTTTCCTGTCCAATACACTCAGCTACTGATCTCAGTAATAGACTTCTGATTTATATTTTGGGTAGTTAAAATGAGTACAATTGGACCTTCCTTATAGCCAGCAAAAGTTTCTGGATGGATGCTTCTGGATTGGCCCTTTTTCACAGCTGGTATAGAGCCATTTTTACCTTCTTTACCATCCTCTGGTCATTATAAAAACAATAACCAGAGTTCTACCAGCTATTTTTTTTATTTTAAAAATGGTATCATTAGCCAAAAATGGAAAAGCAAAAAGAAGGAAGATGGTGGACCTCTAACAGTTGAACAAATGATGCCATATCACACTTGATATGGATTTTTCTTACTTGAGTAAGAAGAAACATTGAATAAATACTGATTTTGTCCATTCTTATTTTTTACTATTTGTAGGTGGGATTGCCTTTGCTACAACATCCTCTTTCATCTCTAATTATTTATCAAGTTTTAATAATTTTAACTTTGGAATTTCTTTTTTTTTTTTTTGAGACAAAGCCTTGTTCTATGGCCAGGACTAGAATGCAGTGGCATCATCATAGATCTCAGCAACTGCAAACTCCTAGGCTTAAGCAATCCCCCTGCCTCAGCTTCCCTAGTAGCTGAAACTATGGACATAAGCCACCACATCTGGCCAATTTTTCTGAGTTTGGTAGAGATGAGGGTCTTGCTTTGTTCAGGTTGCTCTAGAACTCCTGCGCTCCCAATTCAGCCTCACAGAGTGCTAGAATTAGAGTTTTGAGCCACCATGCCCAGCTTGAATTTCTCTTTGGTACAAGATTTTGTGTTTGTTTTTCTCTAATATGATTAACATTAACCAAGTCCATATGGCAATCCTACAAAACTAAACCTGGCACGTTTTCTGTATTTTTGATAAAAACTATGAAAAATACTAAGATATATAAACATTTTAAAAATATTATTGACTTGTATACTAGGATCCAGTCAATGACGTTAGATATTAAAGATGTAGATAAAGACATTAGTTACCTAGCCTCAAGTTTATTTCATTTTATAAAGCTCTAGGTTAGTGATTTCCTCACATTTAAACTTTAAAAGTATGTGTTGTAATCCTATCTATTGATGAGATTTAGGGAAGTTAAATTACTATTAAGGAATTGAATCAGGATTTAGGTCAAAGTCTGCTTTCCATCCTCTTCCAAGTGAACCATGAGCACATGGCATGAACATGGGAGTAGAAATGAGAATGAAATACAAGGAGGACTAGAGAGTATCAGCCTGCAGCCAGTTCTAACTGAGTGGAAGGCGATGATCAGTTGAGAAATGTAAGTCAGTGCTGGGGTCTTACAGCAGCCTCAGAGGCAGTCTTGCCTTTTGTTATTCCCTTCCAATTAATTTTTCTAAAACATGATATTTATCATGCGAAACACTTACCAGAAACCTCCAGTGTTTTTTGTTCTAGACAGTCTTGCTCCTCCCAAGCTTTCTTCATGATTCCCCAATTCAGACTGCGTTTGTCATCATTTTTGAAACGCACAGTCCTCATTGTCTGAATTCATGCAACCCCTTACTGAACTTTTTTTCTGACTTATTAAATTTACTCTCTGTATCATTCTTTTTGAGTGTGAAATATTGCTTAATTTGTGACATGTGTATATTTTAATACTGCATAATTTGTGAAACACAGGGGTCACATGTTAGATCTAGCTGTGATCAATGATAGCTAATAAGAAATATTTACTATTTGTCGAGAGTGGAATTAAAAATTGTCTGCAAATCTCAAAAAAAAGGTTAATAATACTTATTTTCATGTGAGTTTTTTAGTATTTGGACTAACTAGCTTATAAATATTCTCCAATTAACTTGCATTTTTCTCAGTATTGGCCTAGGCAAAATCGTAACACTGGTAGAACTTTTGTTTATGAGACTTCTTACCTTTAATTTAAGCTTTTCTCTGCTGGTCCATCCCCATCTCTAATCTTTGCCCAATTTTGCAATCATCCGGCTGTACGTTTTTCTAAGAATAGCTTTCATTGGCATTGTGTCCTCTTAGGGATTTATAGCCTCAACAACCTACCTGGAGCCTTTCTGATAATACCTCCTGTAACATTTTTTACACCTCAAACTATTCATATTCTCCAAGGACATTCATCTATAATGCAACTTGTCCTTTGAAAGGTATACCATACCAAACTTCCTGTTACTACTACCTAATTTCCTAAATTAGTCCAGAGGAATAAATTAAGGAAACATTCCAAGCAATACCTTTTATTTCTCTTCTACATCAACAGCTATTTTACTGCAATAAACTTTTTGGGGAGAATGTCCTTTCCCTTGGCAAGAAGGGTATTTCTAGATAGACATTTAAGATTTAATATGAGGATTATCTGACAATATTGGAAATATTTTTATGTCAAAGAATTCTATATATTATGTCTAATCTCTTAAAAGTAGTTGCCCTTTAATCTTTGTTGAATTTTTGATTCTTTACATGTAATTGGCAAATCATTATACATTTTTGAGAACTGTTCATAGAAATAATATTTCCTTCAGTTTCTTCAATCTTATCCTACTGATAGCTAAATTTATGCCATTGATGTAATGTCATAAATTTAACAACAATATTCATGATGTGAGACATAATTTTTTATATTTTCTGCTCATTGCACAATATATTTTAGAGTTGATGAGTCAAAAATATAAAATAACACTTTAGTCCCATTTTCTAAAGCTGGTTAATCAATAAAAGCATGCAACTTTCTGTTCTATCTTCACCTTATATAAAATTGTATCCCAATAAAGTACACTAAGAGGTAAACATATCTGTGTAAAGAGACAATGAACCCTATATCTTAATCAGCTTTGTGTGTTTTATATATTTAGGGCAATGAGGCCCAATTTTTAAAATTATGGAGTAGAAAAATAGAAAGACATAGAATTTTTTAAAAGAAATTTTTGTTAAGTGTATTTACATTTAAAAGCTAATGCACTATTTTCAGGAACCCTGACTTGCTTAAGGTTCAGCATAAAGTTGTTTTATTACTCTAGACTCAGAAATAAGCAGTTTGGAACTAAAATTATTTTCCATTTGTGCTTTAAGATCTTGACCTAAAGGAGACAAATGTTTAAAAGAGGATCAAATCTTAAACCAGATAATTAAAAATATCTTGCATTTTTGTTTTAATAAGATAATATCTTAAATACTTGAACATATGTACTGAACAAAAATATTTCTACATCATTTGAACAAAATATTTTGATATTTAATTGATAATGACAGGTCATATTTGCAGTTTAGTAAAAGAATCATATTAATAACAACTCCCCATACATGGTAAACACTACTGTACTCAACATCAGTATAACTAAAGGGGAATTTGTGAGTAGAGGGAATGGGAATAAACACAAAGAAAGGGTGTTCAAAATCAGGGATGAGGTGGCTGCTAGCAGTGTGCTGGCAGAAAAATTTTTATTTTTACTTTTTTGTAGGAAAAAGAAGAACTAGCAAGCATTGAGTCATTAGTTCATAAATTAGACAACATTTCTTAAAAAGGACTCCCTTGTGTGTAGGCTTGTATGATGGGTTGTGAATAAACCTAGATATAAATCAAAATAAAGTCTGTATGCTTCTCCAAATCTTATTCAATCTTTGGTATAAAAGTTGTGCTGGAAACTCCCCAGGATAATTTTTCTTGGGATGTTTCCAATATGTTACATTTTCAGCCAAGATAGAAAAAAACAATACATATGCACAATGAAAATCTTCATGGTATTTTATGTGAAACCATGAAATGCAGTTTTGTTTGTTTTCCAATGAATTTCTGAAATCTGAAAATGCTAATGTTTGCCTGAAGTTCATAACAGAGATGTCAGATAGAAAATTTAACTTTATTTAAATCCAATTAAAGAAAATTATGTGAAACTTTTTTCCTATACATTATTTCTGCAGGTAATTATGTGCCGTTTCAGTAGTAAATTTCTATAATTTGAATATCAATATATATTTGTAATGTCTTTGGTATGTAAAAATCCACACGTGTGCAAACATATACACATGCATTCAAACATAAACACCCTCTCGAAAATAACCAGACATTGTTAAAAGGTCTTTCTTCTCATATCACAACTATACACAAATAGTAATTGTGAACCATTTAGACCTCTCCCTATTGCACTGTCGCCGTGGGCTACATTGAAATCGCAACCTGTTTTTTCTCCGGTTCTCTGCATCTCTATCATCTTTTAATACTTTCCTTAAAATATTTTTTGCATTTTGAAGCATGTTTGTTTGTATTCCTTTTATTAAAACAGGATGACAGAGAGGACACTTTTGCTAATTATTTAATGTGATAATTATAAGTACCCAAATAATGAATGCTAGTGTAGTCTGCCATATAACATAAGATGATACAACTACTCAAGAATCATAGTTGTATTTTTTACAAAGATTTTTAATAACTGTCAATCTCATTTAAATAAATTTGCATTGAAAATTAATTTACTTTTTCTTAAATTTCAGAATATTACAGGTATACAAATATATAGGTTACTTTTGTATTGCTTGAGACAAAGGTGAAAGTGCACCCACCACCTGGACAGCTGACACTGTCCCTGCTAGGTATGATTTTACTCGTCCCTTCTTCCCCCACCCCACCCACCTAATTTACTTATTTTAAGGTTTATTTTTCCTGTCTCTTTTCCAGAAATGAAATGAGTTTTTTCTATTTTTTTCTCTGTATGCCAAATAATGTGATTTTACATCTGTGTAAAATAAGCTTTTAATAAAAGAAATAAAATATTTATGCACAGGGAAATGTTAAAATATTAAAAGGAAAATAAATTTTTTTTTAATCAAACATACATTTTGGCCAACTAAGGAAACATGGAAAATAAATAGAAAATTCACTGTTTTGTCGTAGGGGTGCACAACTAATATGGCCAGATAGAAAACTCCAGCAACCATCTCTCTGCACAAACATATAATTCAACACATATCCATATAAGCAATCACCTTCAGAAGAAATGAAAATCATGTGAGTGATCATACCACCTAGTTTTAACACTGCATCAAGGAAACAGGCATTGAAGAGGGCAGAAAAGACAAGTATGTTGCTTATACCACCCTTCCACATCCTGTAGCAGTGCCATCATAATATGCCAACTATGTGCCTGGGAGAGGAAGCGTGAAGCAATTGTGGGACATAAAATTGAAACTCACGGCTTCTCTTGGACAGGGAACACAGTCCAGGGCAGAATTCTGCCCAGTGCATAGGATGAGATTATTTTGACAATCCAGGCCAGGGGGAAATCCTCCACCTCAAAGCCCTAATTTCCTTTAGCCCCACCAATGACAGAAAAAGTGCGGGACTAAATTTGTAAGTAAGTCAGGCCACAATGGCTGTAGTCCTTGGGCAATTATGTGGTTGTGTTGGTTCAGAAACCGTGGGCATGAGTGCACATGAATAAGTGAGACACCAGCACCTGCACCAAGTCAGTGCCTATGTCACTGTTCCCTCAAGTACAGACAGTGTGGCTTAGTAAGAGTCTTCCTCCACTTAAGGAAAGGAAAGGGGAGAGTTCAGAGGACTTCGTTTTGCAACTTGGTACCAGCTCAAGCATCAAAGACTCCTGAGGCCACTAATGCAGGGCTTAGTTCCTGAAAGCATTTGTGGACATACCTTGGGCCAGAAGGAAACAAGCTGCCTTGAAGGGAAGGACGCAGTACTGACAGGATTCAGCACCTCTGACTAAAGAGTGCTGGGCTTTCACTAGACATCAGACTTAGTCAGATGATAGTCACCACTGGATTCGGGTGAGACTGGGCTAACCTCAGGTATGACCTGGCACTGGTGGCTATGAGGAAGTGCTGACATTACTCCTTTCCCAACTCTAGCAGCCCAATGCAGAAGCTTATCAGAGAAATTTAACAAAGAAAAGCACAAATTCTAGAGCTTAAGGATTCAACTGACAAGTGAAAAATGCATCAGAGTCTCTCAACAGCAAAATTGACCAAGAAGAATAAAAAATTAGTGAGCTTGAAGACAGATAATTTGAAATTACACAGTCAGAAAAGAAAAATGAGAATGAAGCATAATGCAAGACCTAGAAAGTAGTCTCAAGACAGTAAATCTATTAGTTATTGGCTTTAAAAAAGAAGTAGAGAGAAAGATAGTGGTAGAAACGTTATTGAAAGAAATATAATAACAGAGAACTTTTCAGACCTACAGAGATGTGTCAATATTTAGGCACAAGAAAGCCATAAAACACCATGAAGATTTGGGCCACGTCTGTGGTTCAAAAGGATAGGGCACTGGCTCCGTATGCTGGAGGTGGTGGGTTCAAACCCAGCCCCAGCCAAAAAAAAAAAAAAAAAAGGATTTAAAAAACACCATGAAGATTTAACCCAAAAAGATCTACCTCCAGGCATTTAACAATAAAGCTCTCAAATGTCATGGATAAATAAGAAGTAGAAGGACAACAAGAAAAAAAGAAAAACATAAAATATAAAGAAGCTCTAATACATCTAGCAGCAAACTTCTCAGTGGAAACTGTCCAGGCCAGGAGAGAGTAGCATGACCTTCAATGTGCTGAAGAAAAAAACAGAAAACTTTAACCCTACACTCTTATATTCTGTGAAAATATTCTTTAAACATGAGGGAGAAAGAAAGACTTTCCCAGACAAACAAAAGCTGAGGGATATCAGCAACACTGGACTTGTCCTATAAGAAATACATTCTACTCTTAGAAAGATTCACTTGTACCCCTATAAGATAAACCTCAGAAGTGATCCCTCCAAACCTCCTCCCTCCACCCATTCCCCCCTCCCTCCCCCCTCCCCATATTCTTATGCTATTTGGTTATAGCTTTCATATAAAAGGTATAAATTAGTTTCATAATAGGGGTGTGTACATTGGATACTTTTTCCTCCATTCTTGTGATACTTTGCTCAGAAGAACTTTCTCCAGCTCCATCCATGTGAACATGAAGGATGTAAAGTCTCCATCCTTCTTAATGGCTGCATAGTATTCCATGGTTGACCAGTTTGATGGAAGTATTTCAGATTGCATGTGAAAACCCCACACTGTACCCCAGAAGTGCATTAATGTACATAGTTACCATTCAATAAAAAAAAAAAAGAAATACAAAGAGTTCTTCAATCTAAAAGAAAAAAGATATTCAAAAACAATAATAAATTTTCTGAAGATATATAACACTAAGTACACACACACATTTGGACTACTGCTATAATTGTGGTGTATGAACTACATATATCTTGAGTAAGAAGACTAAAAGACAAACCTATAAAAAATAACTACCAGCAGGGCGTGGTGGCTCATGCCTGTAATCACAGCACTGTGAGAAGCCAATTTCTTAAGCTCAGGAGTTCCTGAGCCAGAGTGAGACCCTGACTCATAAATAAAAAGAAAAACCAAAGCAAACAAACAAAAATAACCAACTGGGCGCTACAGGAAGCACCTGTAATCCTAGAGACTTATGGAGGCGGAGGCAGCAGGATGCCCACAGCCTGAATCTGAGGTTGCAGTGAACTATGTTGCCGTTACACTCTGCTCAGGGGATAAGGTTGGACTCTGTCTCCACAACAACAACAAAGCAAGGAAATAAAAAGAAAAAATAAGGAAATAAAAAAAATAGCTAAAATTTTCTTAGATGCTACATAGCATAAAAAGATACAGATGGAAACTGTATCTTTAACTTTTAACAAAAAGTTAAAAAGTGAGAGGGATCCAGTTAAATGTTAGAATTTCTGTTATATGTCTCTTTACTTGTATTTATTCATTTGTTTGTAAGTAGATATGTCATATATTTTAAAAAATTGGTTTAAAAATGTTTTCAAGCCTCATGGTAATATCAAATAAAAAATTCTACAATCTACATGCAAAAAAATAAAGAATAAGAAATTAAACTTAAACTATTAGAGAAAACCTCTTTTACTAAAAGAGAGATTAAGAAATAGAGGATTGTATGGCACCTGTGGCTCAAAGAAGTAGGGCGCCAGCCCCATATGCCAGAGGTGGTGGGTTCAAAACCAGCCCCGGCTAAAAACTGCAAATAAAAAAAAAAAAGAAAGAAAGAAAAGAAATAGAGGACAAGAAAAGAAATAAAAAAATCAGAAGCCAAATACGACATGGCAGTAGCACATCCTTACCAATCTATAATAACATTGAATGTGAATGAACTAATAAGAGACATAGAATGACTGAATAGATTTTAAAAAGCATCAAGTGTATATTGTTGTCAAGAAGCACGCTTCACCTATAAAGACACACAAAGACTGAAAATAAAGGGATGGGAAAGATACTCCAGGAGAGTAGAAACCAAAATAGAGCAGGGGTAGCACTACTTCTATGGTATAAAATACATTTGAAAACAAAACTTCAAAAAGATGTAAAAACTGTCCTTGTATAATTAATTCAGTAAGAAGGTGTAACAGTTCTAAATATATATATGGACTGAACCATAAAGTAGCCATATATACAGGGTGGCCAAAAAGTTCGTGTGCAATGAAAATAGGGTGTAATTGAAAATTTCACATGAACTTTATGGACGACCTGTATAAAGCAGATATTGTTGGAGCTAAAGAGAGACAGACTTCAATACAATATTCATTGGAAATTTCACCAGTCCACCTTCAGCAGTGGTCAGATCATCCAGATAGAAAATTAGCAACGAAACATTGGACTTAATCTGCACTGTAGATTGAATGGACTTAATATATATTTACAAAACATTTTATCCAACAGCTGCAAAATTCATGTTCTTCTTCTCCATTTGTGGGTGATTCTCAAAGATAGAGGATACGTTATGCCACAATAAAAGTCTCAAAAAATTCAAAAACATTGAAATCATACCAAGTTTCTTTTCTGACCATAATGAAATAAACCTAGAAAACAATAAGAAGAGGAACATTGGAAACTATACAAATGCATGGAAATTAAACGGTATGAATAACCAGTGGGCCAATCAAGAGATTGATAAATAAATTTTTAAAATGTCCCAAGATAAATGAAAGTGAAAACACAACATATGGCAGACATGTATTGCAGACAGTAAAAGCAGTAATGAGAGGAAAGTTTATAGCAGTAAGTGCTAGCTAGATCAAAAAAGTAGAAAAGTTTCAGATAAATAGTATAATGATGCATATTAAGGAGTTAGAAATTTAAGAACAAACCAAACCCAAAATTAGTAAAAGAAATAATAAAGATCAGAGCAGAAATAAATGAAATTGAAACTAAAAAATTACAAAAAAAATGAACGAAGCAAAAAATTGTTCTTTTGAAAAGGTAAACAAAATAGAAACACTTTTAGCTAGACTAAGAAAGAAAATAAGAAAAAAAAAGAAAGAAAATAAATAAACCTAAATAAATAAATTATTTAGAAAGAAAGAAAGAAAAGAAAGAAAATAAGAAAGAAAAGAAAGAAAATAAATAAACCTAAATAAATAAATTCAGATATCAAAGAGGAGATTACAACTGATATTACAGAAATCTAAAGGGACATTACAGACTACAATATTTGACTATATGGCAATAAATTGAATAAATTACTAAACACATACAATCTATCAAAGTTGAATGAGGAAGAAATGTAAAATTTGAATAAATCAATAACACAGTAATGAGATAGAAGCAATCATAAAGAATTTCTCATCAAAGAAAAGCCCAGGACCTGATGATTGTACTGTTAAATTTTACCAAGCATTCAAAGAACTAATACCTATCCTACTTAAACTATTCCCAAAAAATCAAGAAAATGGGCTACTCCCAAATTCATTCCTCTAGGCCTGTATCACACTGATATCAAAGCCAGAAAAGATGCAGTTAAAAATAGAAAAAGAAAAATTAGCCTAATATCACTGGAAAACATACAAAAATATTCTCAACAAAATACTAGCACATCAAATTCAAAACACCTTAAGATTACTCACCAGAATCAAATGGGAGTCATCACAGGGATGGAAAAATGGTTCAGAATATGTACATTAATCAATGGGATATGTCATTTCATCAGAACAAAGGACAAAAGTCATGTGATCATTTCATTCCATGCTGAAAAGGCTTCTGATGAAATGCAACATCCCTTCATGTTAAAACTCAGAAATTGGGTGGTGCCTGTAGCTCAAAGGAGTAGGGCACCGGCCCCATATACTGGAGGTGGCAGGTTCAAACCCAGACCCGGACAAAAAAGAAAAAAAGAAAAAACCTTAAAAATTCCAGATATAGAAGGAACTTACATCAACACAATAAACACCATATATGACAGACCCACAGGCAGTATCATCTTGAATGGGGGAAAAACCGAAAGCCTTTCCACTAAGATCTGGAACAAGACAAATAGGTTAGAAGAATCAGACAAGAGAAAGAAACAAAGGGAATCCAAATTGGAAAGGAAGAAGTCAAATTGTACTTGTTTGCAGATGATATGATTCTATATCTAGAGAAATCTAAGACTCTACCCCAAAACCATTAGGATTGATAATCAAATTCAGTAAAGTTGCAGGATACAAAATAAACATACAAAAATCTGTAGCATTTCTATATGCCAACATTAAGCAGCCAGTAAAAGAAACAAAGAAGGTAATCCCATGTATGAAAGCTACAAATAAAATACCAAGGAATAAACTTAATGAAATAAGTGCACAATCTTTATAATGATCACTCTAAAACATTAATGAAAGAAGCTGAAGAGGAAACAAAAATAGAAAGATATTCCTAAGGATTGAAACAATCAGTATTATTAAAATCTTCATACTACCCAAAGCAATCTACAGACTCAATGCAATTCTCACAAAAATACCAATGACATTCACATTACTCGACTTCAAATTATACTACAGAGCCATAGCAACTGAAACAACATGGTATTGCCATAAAAACAGACATATAGTCCAATGGAACAGATTAGAGTACCCAGAAGTAAATCCACACATCTATAGTAAATTTATATCTTTGATGAAGTTGCCAAGAAAATACAGTGGGGAAAGAATAGTCTCTTTAATAAACACTGCTGGGAAAACTAGATATCCATATACAGAATAATAAAACTAGACCCTTCTCTCTCACTATACATACTTTATATGAAAAACAGATATGGATTAAAAAAGTGGATTAAAAACTTAAATCTAAAACCCCAAACTGAAACTACTGAAAGACAACATTGAGGAAATGCTTCATGCCATTGATCTGGTCAAGGACTGCTTGAGTAATACCCTCAAAGCATCAGAAACAAATAAACAACAACAACAAAATTAATCAAATGTAATGACATCAAGCTATAAAACCTTTGCACAGCAAAGCAAACAATCCCCAAAGGGAAGAAACAAACCACAGAATGGGAAAAAAAAAATATTTGCAAACTACCTGTCTAACAAATGATTAATAAATAGAATATATAAGAAGCTCCATCAACTTCATTGGAGAAAAATTCAAATAATCCAATGAAAAAATGGTGAAAGGATCTGCATACACATTTCATAAATGAAAACATACCATTGGCCAATGGGTATATGAAAAAAAAAATGCTCAACATCACCAATCATTGAAGAAATGGAAATCAAAACTACAATGAGTTATCATCTCACCCCAGTAAAATAGCTTTTACCAAAAAGACAAACAATAATAAATGCTAGTGAGGATGTGAGGAAAGGGGAACCCTCATATACTATTGGTGGGAATGTAAACTAGTGCCACCATTGTGGAAAACAGTACAGAGTTTCCTTACAAAACTAAAAGTAGAACTATCATATGGTCCAGCAATCTGACTCCAGGGTATATATCAAAAGGATGGGAATTGAGTACATCCAAAAGATATCTGCACACCCATGTTTATTCACCATAGCTAAGGTATGGAGTCATCCTAAGTATTTATCAATGGACAAATGGATAAGGAAATAGTGGCACAATAGAATAATATAGTGCCACAAAAGAATCAAATCCTGCCATTTGTAACAGTATGGATAAAACTAGAGAACATTATGTAAAGTGAAATAAGCTAAGCACACAAAGTTAAATCTTGCTTACTCTCATTTATATGGGGGAGCTATGTTTAAAAACAATTGATTTCACTGGGACAGAGAGTAGAATGATGGTTACCAGAGGATAGGAAGGACAGCAGAGAGGGGAGGATAAAGTTGGGTTGGTTAATGCGTACAATAATATAGTTAGTTAGATAGAATGAACAATATTTGATAGCACAACCAAGTGACTATGATCAACAATAGGTTACCATATACTTTAAAATAAATAAAAGAGCAAAATCAGAATGTTCCTAATAAAAAGAAATGTTAAATACCCTAGGCTATGATTACTCAGTTACCCAGATTTCATTAATTCACACACATAAATTGATGTCTGTATGAAAACATCACTATGTTTATAGGGTACACTATATGCACCCTATAAAGATATACAACTGTTATGTACTCATAATAATCAAAATAAAAAAATTTAATAAAAGAAAATTCTTATTTATAATCCCATGTTTTCTTCTACCGATATTCTGCAAACCAGTTAGAAATATTAAAGAAACATGTACTCGAAATTTTTAATTATAAGAAACTGCCAATTCTTGACATCATGAGTCCCTTAGCACTCTTAGTGCAACTTCTATCAGAAGTATATTTTATTACCTGTTTGGACACACAAGTCAGAGTGTCTAATTCTAAATTGTAACTACCCATAGAAATAAAAATAAAAGAGTATGTCAATTTTTTGTAAGAAATCTATGATAATCATTTTATTTTTTGCAGGACAAAAAGTCTCACTTTGTCACCTTCGGTAGAGTGCTCTAGCATCACAGCTCACAACAACCTCCAGGTATTAGGCTTAGGCCATTCTCTTGCCTCAGCCTCCCAAGTAACTGGGACTACAGGCACCGGCCACAATGCCCGGCTAGATTTTTTTTTTTTGCAGTTTGGCCGGGGCAGGGTTCGAACCCACCACCCTCGGTATATGGGGCCCGGTACCCTACTCACTGAGCCACAGGTGCCACCCATGAATTCTGCTTTCAGCCTGAACAAATGTATAACCTTGGTAAAGTAATCTTTTAGAGACAGTCTTTCATCTTTAAAAAAAAAGGGGGGGATATTAATATAATATTGACCTTACAGTGTCTTGGAGGACTCCAAACAGATGATGCTTCTAAAGCTGTTTACATAATTTCTGGCTTGTATTAACTGTCCAATTATCATCATGATCATTAACAATAGTACTTGCACATGATTTGGAAAGTAACTCTCAACAACATACTAAAACAGGTTCAATATTTCTAATTTTAAAAGTTAACTATGATCATTCTGATTACTTACGCATTATTTTTATTGACAAAAAGCATGGAGACATAGAAAGCCCTAAAGTTTCCATGGGTTAAGGTGCCTGAGATAATAAGTGATTTGCAGAAATACTTCCATGAGGACATTTTCCCCCAAATTGGCTTCAACTACATAAAAAAATGCTCTATTGCAGGATGTCAATCTGCCTGACAGTGTAAATCTCCTTAAAGCAATTTAATTCAGATTAAAAAGATAACTTTGGCTTATGTAGCAGAATGAAGTATCTGTTTCAAATTCATCACTTTAACACCATCAACCCACCACGGCCCATGATTGAGTAGTTTTAATTAAGCTTAGTTGGGGTGTGGGGGAAGGGCGTGTCATTTAATCCTTCATTAAGAGTTAACATGATTATTATAAATATCAGTATAACTTCTGTAGTTTGAACATCTTTCTTTTTTATTAAATTTATTGTTTTCCATACGACAGAGTAATACCATTTGGGGAACTCTAGCTCCCACGAGTTTTAAAGTTACCCCACTTCCAGCACCATAAAACAGAGGCCTGCTGTTTTAATCACGCCTCTCTCTCTCTCAATGTTGTTTGCGCCCTGGTACAACCCATCTGCCTTGAATCTAGTGCTCCGCTGGGGCTGCACACATCTGCCAGCCAGACTACCTTCGTACACAATTACTCAATCCACCGTAAGGCTCTTTAATAGGAAACAAGTGTGACAACGGCAAGCCTCTCTCTCTCTTTTTTTTTTTTTTTTTTCCTCCTCCCTCTTAAACCACAGAGTCAAATAGCTCTAATAGAGATGAAGCTTGATAGATCCGCCCAGGTGTAGGTGAAATGGTAGAGCCTCACGGGTAATAGATGCTGTGCTCTCCAGCTGAAGTTTAGCACTTTGTCCTGACGGGCTCTCCGGCATTGGTGCGTCGGGCTGCTCCTTGTGCACTCACAAAGTCCACATGCTTCTTGCCGTTCACATTTAAGCCTAATCCGGAGGGCAACCTGGAGCTAGGTGAGAAGAGCACAGCAGCCCTTTTACTTCAAAGAAGGACAAAGGACAACAAATGCAGTAAGTGGAAAATTTATATTTCCTTCTTTTACTTGGGAATTAATTAAGGGTGTTTACTCTCAGGGAATTCTCTGAAGACTGTGCAAAAGTGAACTAGGAAAAAGCCTGTGTTCCTAACCCGTGCATTTTCTCCAGTTTCGTTTTGCACAATACCCTGACACTGACACTCAGCGCTTACACACTCCTGGAGGGACTCTTTATTCAGAAGGTCTCGGAACTGAAATGTGGTGCTAATGATAATGCTAATTCAATCCTGTATTCTGGCTGTTTCGGGGTGAAATGTCCTTTATTCCTGTCAAAAATGATGGTAGCTAGTGCTTTGTCAGTTTTCAAAATAGAAAAAAAAACTTTAAGAAGCACATACCCTTCTTGAAAATAGATTTCAACTTTTATGTATAACTGTATTGTTACATCACTGTTCATACATTAGTGTGAGGCATTGGATGATAACTTTGCTTAAGAAATCTGTTCTGAAGCTTTATCTCTTACCAAAAAAGTGATACCTAAAACTCTAAAAGCGGTATTAGGTTGTAGCAGCAATGACAATGATAATGAATTTTTAAAACAAACAAAACAAAAGGTCATTTGTCTAATAGCACGGGAAGAGATATTAAAACCAGATGCAGGAAATCTCAGCTTTGACTTTTTGGTCTTTCATGCTTGGTTTAAAGCAGCCTTCACATTGCGTTTATTTTGCATTTACAACTTTGGATTCACCATTAAACTATGTTTGAACTTGAAGTTCAGATTTGATCTAAGTGCAGCTCTGTTTCTTGAGCCCCCTACCCTGATTTTTACTCGGCTATGGGGAATCTTTTTACTGCTCTACCATATATCTCGGATTGTGTTAACAAGCTAACTGCGGTGGACTTTCAGGTGGAATGTCAGGCAATGTAAAAGAATGTGTTTGCTGTTACAGAGTATGATGCTCCATGAAAAAATAAACACAAAGAACAGACACCCTAACAGAGATTCCAGTTACTGTTCCTAAATGAATCCCTCAAATACTGTTATTAAAAGATATTAAAAGAATTCATTAACAACTCTCTGTATATTGTATCTATAGCCATTTGAGTTTTTTAATCATTATTATTTGAAAAATTAGTCTGGCAGACATTGTCAACTCAAAAGACAAGGCAAATATATAGGGTAGATAGTCCAAATGAGAAAAAGCACTATGGCACTGTTTAAATAATTCTCCATTAGCCCATGTTTTGTTTTTGTTTTCTAACCGTTATAGATGGACATCATTGAAATTGATGATTTAAAAGCCATGGCAGCAGAATCCTGATGACTCCTTTGTGTATACTCAGAAATGATTTAGCTTGGATAAAGTAGCTGCTATGAGAGGTTTAATTAATTATTGCTAGTCAAATATATTTCTTTAAGAATTGCATCTGACATTACTGATGGTGGAGTAAACGCAGTTTAAAACTCATTCTTCATGAAATACTTCAACCGACAATTGTTGGCATTGAATAGCGGTCAATGTCTACCCCCTACAGGGAGAGATTCTAATTTCACTATGCCGTCCCCAGTACGTGAATGCCACGGAGTACAGTTCACACGTATGAATGTTGTAACCGTGTCAATGACTTCAACAAGTGCCCCTTAATGAAAAGGTCAGCACTGTGATTAATAGGAAGCTGGTTTCAAAGGCTGGACTTCACTTCAGCACTGAATTTAGATTTGTTTCTTCTTGATTTACTCCATTTGCCTTTCACAGTGTAATAAAAACCAAGTGGTACTATGGTGCACATTTTTAATGCAATGTGGTTGCTTTTATAGGATAGCAACACATTTAGTATATTTAATTCAGTAAAGAAAAAAATATTTAAGTAAAATTGGTCAAGCCAAAGATTCAGAGGAGAAGGATGATGAAGGAAAATTTCACCCTTTATCCAAATAGTAGGAATATATACGGTTTGCTAAAATTTTAGCAAATTTAATGAAGTTAAAGAAGTGTTGTGGGGGGTACAGGGACGAGGGGCAGAGGAAAGACTTGATGTTTCACCTAAGTTAATTATCCTTAAATGCTTAGCTATGTGCCAGCAGTAAATATTCACAGGTAACTCCTGATTGTTCACTAAAGGTGAAATTCACTAAAGAACGTGCCTGAGTGGAGATGAAGAGAGTAATTACAGGCCCAGTTACAGCCTCAAAGAAGCAATATAGCCATTTAGAATTTATAGCAGTGGTTTTGTTATAACTTTCTCTGTTAAAATTCCTGTTGGAAAAAAAACTGTGGTAAATTCAACTTAGGTTTTTTCTCTAATTATTTTGCAACTGAAATCATATTTGCTAAATGAATAACATGTTAACATTTAGGCAATTAATAAGTTGGGTGGTCCTTAAAGACGTTTTTATATGGATGTATAGATGTTTTATGTCCTTGTGCTTTTATCTACACATATTTTCAAGTAAGATTGCAATATGAGTGATTAACAGAAACAATATAAATACATGTGTTATATTTATTGCACATGACAATTGCTGTATGGTTGCAATAAAATTTTTGGAAATTATAGGATATATCAACTTATTCTAAGAGATATTCTTTTTCAAATAACCTTTCTTTTTTGACCCTTAAATCAATACTTACAGAATTTTAAAAAGTCCTTCTTCACTTTTAATGAAGGAACTATACTACACATCAAGATTAAAATGTAGGGAACAAGTCCAATTTCGAATGCCAATGGAGCACAATAGTTTTCAATGGCCACTCAAGGAAGAGACATGTAGTCACCTCTGTATCATGAGCACACAGTTTCTTAGATGTCTCACATTTTATCAATGAACACAAAAATGTCTTCTGGATACTGCTCTATTCAACGTTTCATTTCTGCTCTGAAGTGGAAGCCTACTAATTCCACACAGGGCTGTAATTCATAACATGAGTTGGGCTCCCACAAGGTACCAGACATGGCCCTAAGCACTTTGTATCCAAGATTTATGTTGTCCTTCTAGCCTAATGAAATAGGTAATGTTCCTAAATCTATTTATAAATATGGAAACAGAGAGGTTGAGAGACTTGGTCAGTGTTGCACAGCCAGTAAGTAGAACTTGGGCACCAATTAACTTTGCCTGGGAACAGATACCTCTTCCAACCCTGGAACACGGCTGCTGCTCTAACAGGTGACTTCACTGTCAGTTTCAAGTTGACTTTGTCTCTGACCGGCTTATCAGGACTACTTGAATTTAGAAAGGAATTCATAAATGTACATCAATGGAATGCCCCATCAAACACAGCATAAATGGTTTTTTCTTTCTTTTTTTTTCTTTAGACAAAGCATAAATTGTTGAAAGCCAAGCAGTGAGGATGAGCTCACTCCAGTTACATTATCATTCAGCACTTGCACTTAACCCCCCTACTATTTTTGAGATTTTACCACAGGTAAAAAAGAAGGTACATTTATATCCCAAGTGTGAGGAAGGGCTGGTCCTTGCACCTTCACTTAATTGCAGATTTCCATATCTGTTACAGGTGAGCCTCTGACAAGACTTTGTCTCCTTGGGTATTTCCAATCAAGCCTATGACATACAATGATGACTAATCACAAATAGCCTCTCAATGAGAGTCACCTGAGCACATTTCCACATGAAGGGCAGTGCTTTGGGGGTAACAGTTTATTTTTCCTCACTGCCTTTCAGGTGGAATTGTGTTCAGGTGACTCTCATTGAGAGGTTATTTGTGTAAACCAGTGGTTCTCACCTGTGGGTCAAGACCCCTTTTTAACAATGAAAAGACATTGCCACATTAGGAAGGTTGAGAACCACTGGTGTAAACTGTCACCCATCCTCAAAGATTTTCAGGACTCAATTATTCAGTAGGATATTTATGTTTTTAAAGAGAATGCTAATTGAGTTTTTCCTTTCTTTGTGGATATATACATAATACACATATACATACTTTTTTGGTCATGCAGACACACAGACTAGAAGACATCGCTTTATAAGATTTCATGTCAAGTCAAATTTTCTAGAACTTGAATATGTAGTATGACTGTCTCCTGAAATGCTTTCTCCGCAAGACATTCATAACTGATTGAGATTCCTTGAGAGATCACAAACAAAATATTTTTGTCAAAAACCTCCCTTGGATCCCATATTTTTAACATTCTAGGTTTGTACATCTTCTACCAGACAAAAACAAAATATTCACTTCAAAAGGAGTTATAATTTTATTGTTAATCGTCCGTATTATAATTTTTAAACCAACACATTGATTACTTTTACAAACACAAGCAGATTCATGTAAAGCAAATGCAATCAACAGGAGGAAATTCCTTCAAAATTTAAGCCGCCCCCAACACATTTTCTTCTAAAGAGTGGGTAGAAGTAAATGTTCCTTTGGTTATCATAATTAATTTTAATTTGACAAAAGATATTTATGTGGGATTGTCACTTATTAAGATTTAGACTATTATAAAAAAGAAGATAAAGGAATAAAAACACAGTGTTTAAAAACTAATCTCAAGATCCTGGCAGAATTAATCTATAGTGACAGGATCTGAAAGCTCTAAATACCTTGAGGATTGATGATGACTTAAAAACAGTGGTCAGAGACTTCCTCCATCACTATCATTAGTCAAAGAGATCAACAGGCTAACCCCTTGAAGTTAATCTTATCCTCATAAATCCTTTCTGAATTATCCACTCACTACTTCATTCTTATTGGTAGGCTCATCTGAAGTGGGAGGGTTCCTTTCTCTTTCTCTTCCTCTTACATGGCATGCCAAGCCTTCCTCCAGGGAACCAGTCTGGATTTAATTCTTATACTGGTTTATTCTGGCTCATATTCCGGTGAAATAGTGGGAACACTGCAAATGCAAATGTTGCTGGTGGATCTTGGGTTTGGCTGTCTCTGCTCACTTTCACGGTTTCATACACCCTGAAGCCCAAGCCAGCAATCACAGCAATCAACACAACTCCTCATTGATCTTTTTTTCCTTTTTTTGCATGAGAACCTCTTGGTCCTATGCCCTACATAAGTCAGACTTATGGCCACGTAGGTTTATTTCTACAACCAAGATATAACAGTTCTTAGTTTCTATCCCTGTTTAATTTTTAATTATTTCTCTTCATTTTGAGCACACTGAAACAAAGACCCTGTTTTTAAGCATGGGTATGAATTTTTAATTTTGTTATGAAGTACATTTTATCACTGCTGTGTGTTCAAGCAGCATAGTAGTTAGCGGCAGGTGTGCCTACATAATTCAAAGAGGCATCTACTTAGCAGTAACTTTATTTTCCTTCTATTCCTCAATGTACATTTCAGATTTGGATGGAAGGGCATGGTGAGAATTAGTATTCTATTTGTACTTGTATGATAAGCTTGAGGATTTAACCTTGTTTCTGGCCAGATGTGCTAATATCCTCAAAATGTACATGCTATATAATTTTTCTGATAAATATTTTTAGTCACTTGAATTAATTTTCCTGAAATAAATCAAATGCTGTTAGTTATGCATATAATTTTTTTCATCTATAATTATACTTGATTGAATCACAGATCTAAAATTCACTATAAGGGTAGCAGTGAGCATGAAGTTAAGTCACTGGGGTTCAGGTTCTCTTTTTCAAAATTATCACTTTTTCAAATTGTAGAGAATATCTACCATGCAACATCTGTGCAATTATTCATGTGTGAAAGAACTTTGCAAAGCTCTCTGTAAAGTTATCAGGAAGAACTTTGAGACGTTAATGTCAAGTAGAAAAAAAAAGAATACACAAGAAATATCCATGATGCTTCATATAATACTCTTGCCAGGCTTGTAAAAGATTTCCATATAGTATAGGACTAAATGTTTAATATAATTTATGTTTGATCACATAATGCATAACAGTTTTTCTCAGATTAAAATCTGTTTCAATGATATTAATCGAAAACTTTATTACTGAGCCTAATTTCTGTTTCATAAAACGAGTTTATATATATAAGTCTGTCTTAGACCAACAAAGCACTTTTAATTCCTTTTTTCAATTTTTAAACTTGACAAAACACTCATATTGGATTTATTTCATTCATTTTTTTGGATGAGATTTTCCCCTGCTTCAGTTTTAAACAATTTAACAAATGAAACGAATTTAAGACTAGAAACCCTGAATCTGTATTGTTTGAGAGTGAGTCTATAATACTGAAGCTTTGAATTAGGTTTGGTTCACCCAAACAATCCCAGCTAAAATTGATTTGACACAATTCAAAAGAAGAAGTGAAGAAGAAAAAATTATTAGTACCAGCAAGGGTATCTCAAAATTCACCTAAAACATTGACACGTATTGTCATTTTGTTCTCATTTATCCCATGAAATAGTGCAGGAAAATGTATTTTTTACTATTTAATGACAGTATATTTCACCACATCCAATATTGTGACAAAATAGTTTAAATATGAAAAGATGAGTAATATCAGCTTATTGAATTTCTTTTAAGATATAAAAACAAGTCTATGAGGATGTATATGCAAAAGAAACATTAATGCTGTAACTACTACTGGTCTTGTGGTGTATGCTATCTGTTCTTCACATTGACATGCAAAGGTAGATTTGTCATTTCCATTTTACAGGTAAACAGCATGCTTTGTTGTCTTGATTTTATATAAAAGCTGTAAAAATATTTTTAAATGACTAATATTAAAGTCAGTAAACATGAACTATGCCAAGGTGACCACACACACTGTAGGTTGCTGTGGAAACTTTTCATTATACTTCCAGTGCCAACAGCTGTCATTTAGAGACTTGGTCTGCTTTAACACACTGTGAACCTCACAGATGAGCTTATACACTTTCCATGAAGGAGTCATTCCTAACCAGGTAGTATGGCCGTCAAATTTTGATTCAAGGAAAGGTCCAGTAATGCCATCTCTTTTGGAAGGCATTCTACTTTGTCACTTTTATGAGAATATAAATACTAAAGATGGTTTCATCAGTGTGAAATAATACGTTTTATATCAAACCTTATCTTTAGATCACATTGTAAGGTATATTCAGTAATTGCAGTGCTACATTTGCTAAAAACCTTGCTCCATGTGTGTGTATATGAAATTAATAAGAGAATGTGTGTATTTATGGGTAAAACCTACTTGGCAGGACCTCTATCCATATATTCCACAGTGATCAGTTGTTAAAAGAATTATTTTTGTTTAAAACTATCTAAAAAAAAATTCATCACAACGTTTTTTAACAACAAGAAAAACATGAGTTTGAAATGCTTGTTTACTGGTTTACTTTGGCCTTTCAGTGTTTGGAATATTTAGGTTAATCCTTTGCTATTCTCTCATGCTCTCATTTTCATATTATTATGAAAATTATTATTATGTGTAACTTTAAACTATACTACAGCTCACAGCATTACACATGAGTCTTCTGGGTAGAATACATTTTTTTAAGAAAAATAATAGTAAAATTTTAAAAAATATTATCTATTTTGGAAATGGTGAACTTTGTTTTAGATCATGACAAAACCCAGATCTGTTTTTTTTATTATGAGTACGTTGTGGGTGGTGTATTGCCCATCCAGATTCTTTCCAGACTGTCCTTAACACCCAAATTCGCGGGACTCCCATCTACTCAGAAGGAGAGGGAACAAGAAAGCACCACTGGCCATCAGCAAGGCAGCATCAGGAGGTCCACATGAGGCCATCCTCACAGCAGTCCCACAACTCAGGGACAAGCAGGAAAGATCACAGTGAGGAGGGTGCAGGAAGTATTCTAGCCTGAACACCTTCTTCTCTACAGAAACTGATAGCTTTTGTGACCACAGAGACATAGTTTCTAGGATTTTGACAAAAGGCTGGCCCATGGAAAATAATCACACTATTCAGAGATTCTCCCAGTTCCAATTCAATGTAGCAGTCAAGAGACATTTTTGCTTTAGAGAAATTTCCCTTGTAATATAGTTGACAGTCTAATTTTTATTAGACTTTAGTTAGAGAACAAATTTAGACAGTTAACAAAAGATCAAATTATCATGAAGGAGAAAGTACATTCCTAGCCAATTCTCCATGGATGATTGGAGAGGACTTTGAAAACATGACTCTTAAGGATTAGTGTGTCCCATTTCCTTTGTGTTTACAAATGTAGCCTGTGCTTGAGTTTACAGTATACAGACCTGACATCGTTTATTGTTTTGATTTGGCATCCAAACAGTTTGAAATATTGCTGCCCCCTCTGTAAATTAAAAAAAAAAAACCTCTAGACATTTATAAATGAACATGTCAAAGGAAAAAAAAAGATCTAAATTTGTCAACTAAAAATTTCAAAGGGATTTTGTATCTTTTAGGTGAGATTAGACTAAGAAAGACTGAGCCCACCCTACAAAAGACTAAAACTTGTAGTGTATTATATAACTTCTGAAAATAAATAAGGGTAAACATAATTCACAGGGTGTCCAACCTGTAGCCCATGTAGGCATAGACTTTTTTTTTTTTTTTTTGGCTCAAGTTTTTTATGGTGGTGATATATTTAGCACTCGGCCTGCGACAACTCTTATACTTCCATTGTGTGACAGAAAAGAAAAAAGTTTGGACACTCCTTCTGAGCTGGATTTGCTTCCAAAACTCAGAATACTTGTTCTATAGCTACATGTTAAACGCGAGAAGAGCCATGATAGGTCAGTTGTAGCTACAACAACAATGTCATGGCCACACATGAAGGCAACCTGCTTTAGGAGAAAAATGACTGTGGCAGGAACTCAGGCTGTTCTAGATGGAAGTGGACAAATACCACCTCGTAAGTTCCCAGAGCTATAATCATCAATATTTAAGTATTGACTCCAACTACTTTTTCAGAAAGAGATGTCAGTTAGGCAGGCTTAAAGCATTTTGGATGCATTTGGGTGTTACCAATGCTAATTATTGGATTTTGAAAGCATTACTAAAAATTCAGAATAGTGCTATTTAAATAAATGAACACTAAGATTATATGGAAATTGGACAATGGAAATTGGGTCAACTAATTTACTGTTCAGGAATAGATATTAGCTATACAATAGTTGTAAAATGTCTGTGCCTTATATACATGTAATTATGCTATAATGAGCAGAGAATTAACCAAAAATTCAGAGATTCTACTTGCAGTATTATCAAAACAAAGATGAGCTTAGACAAATAACACTAATAGCATTATGCACTTATGACATAACATTACATAATATTAATACTACCTTGATATTTTAAAGTGAGTAATTTGAAATAGATGATGAATATAGTTTATGTCATGTTTGATGTTTAAAGAGTGTATATGATTTTATCATCAAAAGTTAACAGCAATCAATGTTAGGACATGACAATTTACAAATATACTTTAGGTAGAAGATATATTATGCTTAAAACTTAATTTGTAAACAAATATTTTTTATGATGCATTTTAATGACTTAAAGTCAATCATGACTGAGTTAAACTACTTTTGAGTGATTAAATATCTTCAAGTGACTTGAATATTGAAAAATGAGGGCATTAATTCTTTCAGTTAATTTTGCTGGTTTCTGTTGAGTGCTTCTCATGAATAAAGGAATTGAAATTCATTTCTTGCAGTTTAAATAGATAATAATTTTCTTTTTTTCTATTAACAGTAATTTTTTATTCTGTCAAACCATAGGCACTGTAACAAAAAAGAGATGGTACAGTGTAATTAGCTAAAAAGACTGAACTTAATTTAACTTAAATTATGTATAATAAGGAAAAAACATGAAATTACATTAAGTATTACTTAAAGAAATAGAAAAATATATTGCAATTATTTCATATTCCTTTGAAATCAAAGCTATAAATTATAGGAAAATTTGTTGGAGATATATAAAGTTTTAACTAGATCTTTTTCTATTCTACTCTACATTTGTTTAACAGATAATGGATTTTAACATCAGCTGAGGCTGGCTCTCTTCATCTTAAGATACTTAGAGCATTTTTAGATTTCTTCATTTTTTTATTTGTCTATCTATTCATGGCATACAAGTACAATCATGCTTCACTGATTGACATATTGCATTATGGAGAAGTCAGGGCCCTCTCTACATGTATCATTAAAACAAAACACTAGGCAGTTTTTAGGAGAACATCTCAAAGTTATCCTGAAGGAGCTTGAGATGTTAAGCTTTAATTACGTTTGATCTGAACATCTGCTGCCCAGCCCGTTAATAAAGGACACACATGCAAGAGAAGGTGGGGTGATGGGGCTTTGAAAGACTGGTGGATCTCTGAAGACTTAGATTTGTCCTAGCATCTTTTCACTGACTAACTCCAATGTCAGGGTCAATCTTTCTCTTTGAATCCTTTGTAGCTAAAAAATATAAAGAACTGGCTTGATCCTTGGCAAATTTTGAGTGTTGCAAACTTTTTCTTTGACATGCTTCCATCTCTTC
>NW_003852400.1:12588758-12606708 GCF_000181295.1 Otolemur garnettii | reverse complement strand
TCCCTTCCTTCCTCCCTCCCTTCCTTCCTCCCTCCCTTCCTTCCTCCCTCCCTCCCTCCCTCCCTTCCTTCCTTCCTCCCTCCCTTCCTTCCTTCCCTCCTTCCTTTCCAGAGTCTCACTTTCTTGCCCCCCATAGAGCTCTGTGGCATCAAAGCTCACATCAACCTCAAGCTGTTGGGCTTAAGCAACACTTTTGACTCAGCCTCCCAAGTAGCTGAGATTATAGGTGCCTGCCACAATACTTGGCTAGTTTTTTCTATTTTTTAGTAGAAACAGGGTCTTGCTCTTCTTCAGGGTAGTCTCAAACTCATGAGCTCAATCCATCCACCCAACTTGGCCTCCCAGAGTGCTGGGATTACAGGTGTGAGTTCTGTGCCCGGCTTCAGGGGCAATATCTCTTCCTTTCTCTTGCCAACTCAGTCACCATCGTGCTTCTACTCTTCCCACTGACTGTTGATATTCCCAATATTGAACTTCTGCCAACAGTGTTTTCTATTCAGAAACTCCATGCTACTAAAGAGTCTTTAATCCTCGCCATTGCCACCCTCCTTCCCAGTAATTCCTAAGTCAAAAACCTCATTCTGTTGGTATAACACACAGTGTTCAATCCTGGAAGGGAAGCCTGTTAAACACAGGCACTCAATGCTGCAAAACACAGTTTGATGGACCTCTTTGGATTAAAAAATGTCTAAGCCTTTGAATTAATAAAGTAGTTAATAAGAAGGCACTCTTAATTCCAGAAAAGATCTCTAATTGTTTAGTTTCAGAACAATCAAAAGAGGTGAATTTCAGGCCAAGGGGCTGAGGGCCCTGAGGGGCTTCCAAGTCTCACTGCAAAACTATCTGTGATCTTCTCCCTCCAGCGGCTGGTGACCTGGGGAGCTGTTCCCTGGACAGCATTCTGGCTGTCAGAAGATTGGAATCTACTAAAATTTACTGTCAATTTTTGGTGCCCATGTTTCTGCTCTAAACATTTTGAAATTAGTCGAAGAATCTTACTGAATGAAAATACTCTTTATGAACAGTTTTAAAATTTACTTTTAATTACTATTTGTTGTGATTTTCCCCATTCTCTTCCTTCTAAGTGTTCTTCCTCTTTCCATGCATACCCTACCTTCTTCCTGAAATCAGCTGAAGATGAAGAGAGAGTGAAAAAAATAAAAGAAATGCAAACAGCCCTGGCTGTGTGTTGCTAACTGAGTGAAAGTGGGGCTGCTCCGTGTCTAAAGGGCTGCTCCCCGGTGGCTTTTGCAGAGATGAACATTAATCTTGTTTTAGGAAACTTCATTTACATAATTAATCTTGTTGTCATTTGGGGGTTGGTGATGCAGTTTGTCTTGAATAACTGCTGGCCCCTTCATCCTTACACTAGCCTAACCTTTTCTGGTTTACCTAGTTTAAGAAGGTTTCTACGGAATTCAAAGTTCATGCACTAAGCTTTGCTCGGCTATTTGCGTTATAATTGTTATTGCTTTAAGTTGACCTTGAAATTTTGCACATGAAAGATCATCTACATACTCCTATCTGTTGAACTTATTTATTAGTATTATTGCTAAATTGCTGAAGTAGCTGAAATGCAGAGCAGCATGGATAGCACAGACTGTCAGTGACGTGTTCACGCTATTGGAGATTTATGCTTCTCTAAAAAAATGAAATGTAGCTCTTTAAAAACATTCATCGCAAGCCTATGTTAAATATCTTTCCCCATTTTATGAAATCTTGAGCAAGATAATACCTTTCCCTGCTCTGGATTCTATAACGTGTCTTAGCTGTGTCCTATTTGATCGCTGCCTGTGCTGATATATTTTCATACCTTCTGTTCTGTTTCCCTGCTACCTGCTAAACTTTTCTATGGCAGCCCTGGGGTCTGCTGCTTTGTGTGCACCGCAGCCATGACAAAGTAGGTGTTCAATAAATGTTCTTTCATAGAACGTTAACAATTCTACCCTATACATGCTGCTGAAGGGTCTCTATCCCCCATTTGCTGTTTAATTGGCTATTAACTGGAACTGATTGATAGACGTTAAGACTTTTTTTTTTTAAGAGAATTGGCAGCTATGTAAATATAGCACTTAACCTTACACACTTAGCCATTAACCTTAATCACTGTCCATTAACCTTAAAGCACCCCAGATTTCTCCACTTACACTCCCCAAAAGTAAACCCCAGTCAATGCATTTTTTTTTAGCATGAAAAAAAACTTCGTAGAGGGTTTTTATTGTTCTGTGAGTGGCTGTAAAAACTGTTTTTGAAAGAGAACATTTGACTCCATTTCTTTTTGTAGAGATTAATTTTCAGGTGAGCAAAGGAAGATAAGAAATAGGAAATTTATTTTGAGCATGTTAATATAAATTTGATAAGAGAACTATAAAATGCTTTTTTAAAAGTATCATTTTCTATAATGTTGAAAGTCATAAAAGTGTCACATCACTTTCTACTTTACCCCACAAATCTATGAAAAGTAAATAACTCTTCCTATAGCCATTACTAAAATCCTATTTAATATTAATCTCAGACATGAGATTAATAAAAAATTATTTAAAAGAGATTGCTTAAAATATTTTCTAATGTCAAATTATAGAAGAGAAACGGAGGATAAATAATATATTTTTAAATGCAGCACTTTACATTTGTTCCTATAAGTATTCCTGTTAATGTAACTAACCAATTTTATTGTAATAATAGCTTACTTTCTCAAAATCCTTTACAAACTGTGATTTCTATATTTTCTGTCATGTGTATTTCACTAGAATTATATAATCAATGGAAAGAAACATCAAGTATTAATGTATTCCAATTTACTGTGGATTTGTTTTATATTGTTCTCACTAAGATCTACATTCACTACCTATGAATGTAAAAAAATAATGCAAAGTTGCAAACAGTGTTTGGTGTAATTTTAGATGCAATTATGTTTTATGACCTTAATCCTTGGGGTGAAAACAGTAAATCAGTGAGGTTCCCATTGTGTTCTGAACATAATACATCTGAGAGTGACATGGGGTGCAGGGTGGGGATGGGAGAAAGAGCACCTTGCTGTATTCAGGATGTAATTTGATACTAATGGACTGATTATTTTTAGATTTGCCAAAATGCTTAGTTTTGTTCCAAGTCCCAGAGGGAACTGACACTGGAAGGTGTGAGCAACTGAGTTCAGGGAAGGGTCTCTTTTACTACTGACTTTCAAGGTATTTTAACAAATGTGAAATCTTACTGGAAAAACAAACCAGTGTAACATGATGACTTCAACTCTAGAAGGATGTCACCTCAGAACTAGGCTGCTTAGCTGTCCCCTTGGAATTTTATAGTTACCCAACTGAGAAGGCAGGTGATAATGAGAATGACCTGGCAGTGGAGTCTGGGCAGAATGAACTCCACAAAATGCTCGTATGGACCATGTGTTTGGAGAATTAATTGATCACTTTCACTGGAATTGCTGCCGGATGTTTGTTCTCCTCTCTAAGCATTTTACCAGGCAGTCATTCATAGGCCTAAAGATATTCTTGGCGGTACAAGGATCTAAGGCCTTATCAATTCACTGTTTCACTCTTTATTTAGTAGATGCCATACCCCCACAACCTTATACATACAAAAATGACTTAGGCTCACACTATACATTGACATTTTATTCATACAAGGTGATGATAAATGCAAGCAAATTTTTTAATTTTGCAAATTTTTAGCCGTATATGAGCAAATAAGTGAAAGTAAATTTCTGTATATTTTTGCAGAACATCTGCCATGTATGAATTTATTTATAAGCAAAATTGCTTGAGAGACCCTATTCAATAATATTTTAGACCATTTCTATTGAGACAGTGATATTAACATATTAACATGTTTTTGAATTATTGCTTTCTTTATGTAAACACATGGCAGGTAATCCTCTGTAATGATTTTTACTAGCAGTGGACTAACCTGGAAAAAGATAAATTTCTTAAGTTTAATATAAATATTAAGTGTTAAATACAGGAAACTGATCAAATTATTATTTCCTTTGGAACCTGACTGGGAATAATTAGTAATTGTACCATTGTGTCTAATTTACAATAGAGTTTTATATTTATTTTTATATTGTTAGCACCTAGAACACGTAGCATTTATTAGGCATTCATGTTATTTGTTGAATTCTTTTAGTTATTTGAATTAAGAACTGTCTAATTCAGTGGTTTTCAACCTTCCTAATGCCAGGACCCTTTATTACAGTTCCTCATGTTGTAGTGAGCCCCAACAATAAAATTATTTTTGTTGTAAACAGTTGCGGCATTAGGAAGGGTGAGAACCACTGGTCTAATTTAACAAACCTAACTTCAAGTTTTACCACTCTATGGTATTATTTAGGAAGACCTCTACGTAGTTTTGGCTCTACATTTGGACAACTAAGACAGGTAGAAAATATTCTTTAAGTTCCTTCAACCAATCTATCCCCAGATTCTAAGGAAATATAAAACTTTTCTCAAAATTGAAAACTGCTACCATGAAGATTGTGTCTTACCTGAAACTCTGACTTTATTTATAGGTTCACTGAAATGTATTTTAATCTAGAATCATATGAACATTAGAGATATAACCTCCCAGGAAAGCAAAAGCCACCCCCAAAATTAATGCTTGAAACATGTTATAGAGAACTACAGGGTCAAGACTATTTTTAGGGAGAAGAGTTAGGGCTGTGTCGCTGTGAACCAAGTGTCTCAGAATGAAAGCAAGAACGAGTGACACAGGTAATCAGAGTTCTATAAGTGCCCATCATCTGGTGGTTAAGAAAATATTTGCTCAGTGCTAGTTACTTACAAAATATTGAGAAAGGGTAAAGGAAATAGAGCTGTTTCCCACTTAACAACTAAACAAGCAGGTTTTATGTTGTATGGATTATCTTTCTTTAAAAAACTGCTCTTGAAATCCCCTTCGATTGCGCTCTATCTGTAAAAGAGTTAGGTCAGAGCATAAAACCCAACCCAATAAAGTCTGTTCCAGCAGCTGTATGACTGCTTTTGTCACTTGAGATTTTCACAAATGTGAAGTAGAAAAGAACTTAAGGAGGTGTTATCTGTTTCATACGAATTTTTAAACCTTAAAACAGCAACCCAACAAACCTCTACCACTCCAAAACAATGACGAGAAAAAGCATTACCACTCATCACATTCACACACACCCTCATGTAAAATGAATAAACATTAAGAAAAAAAAAAACAACGACAAAAACAGATTCACTCTTTCTCTCTCAACAATCCCTTATTGCCAGGAAATTTCAGGTTGAATGTGTATAGTAAAAACCAAACAAAACACTTTCACCAGGGATTGTGAGAGGGGCTGGATTTCCCCCACCCCCTTCCCCAGCCTTTACCCTCCAGGGACCCAGCACTCCTGGGGTAGCAGGGGACGGGGAGCCAGAACTCTGGCGCCTCTAGACCATCTGAGGCCTTAGGTAAGAAAAATGATGTCACAGACGTTTCATTGTTTTTTCCTCATCCTCTCTATTTCCTTCGCTTTTCTTCTTACTTTTAAAGATTTTTCTCTCTTTATAGTTTCTTTTCACTTCCTAAAACCTCTCAAATTTCTCCAGATAGAGGGACAGTTCTTCCAATCAAATATAAATATACATTCCTACCGGCCATTTGTATTTTCTCTCTGTTTTTCTGCTGTAGATGAGGCTTCCTTTTGCCCAGTATGGAAATGATGGTGTCAGGATCAGTATCTATATTTGCCACCCTAAGAACATATTGGAGAATATACAATATTAACATTTTATGATTCGCCTTCAACTCTTCAAAGGAAGAGTTGCATAAAAGCCACATTGCATAAAAGCCTAATACTCATAATTCTTTTCTTTCCATTGGTTTCTGGATTCACCAGAAATGTCATAGTTCTGCAGGGGAGAAAGAAACATCTTTCTTGCAACTACCCTGGAGGATAAAATGTCAGGTGTAAAAGCCACTGCAAAGAGGAATAATTGGAGTCATTTCAAAATGATTTCTGATGTCTCTCTGAAAAAAAAATTATAGAACAAATCCTTGGCCTAGCTTTCAAAGGAGGAATCATAACCTCCCCCCTCATCCAGACTCTATACAGAATCTAGGCCGGCAGGATCTCTCACCTATGCTCTCTATAGTCTTTTTCACCGTCTGGGAAACGACCTATCTCATTGAGAAGAATGTGCTTCAGATCCACATGTCTCCAAGACCATTTTCATTATGCAAGAAGGTCTTGTCCTAGATGAAATTTCTATGTAATTCTGTTTGGGGTAAACAAACAATTTAGGCCTTTTCATCCATATTCCCATTTAGAAAAATAAAGATTGTTTTTTCTCAAAGTTTGGGTTTAACTATTTAATATTCTCTAATCACATTATTTTGTAATACTATAGTCAGTGAAATCAGAAAGAAACTTTTTTCCAAGGCCGAGAGATAAGGGAACTGGACGCGTTAGGAATCTCTCCTTCTAGGCAGATGACCCTGAGAGCCACCGTTGCAGTGATGGAGCACACACAGCAGCATAGGGTTTCAAACTGAATCACATCTCCAGCAAGATCCTGACCTATGTGCACCTCAGGCATCTGGCCTTTTGTTCAATAAAGGTATGAAAAGCAGAACCATAGTTCGTTCTTGACACAGTCTAGTGTGAGTCATAGTGTTGGCTAGGTTTTAGATTGTACTTAAAAGTTTCCACTTATAATGAATGTTTAGTATAATTTCTATAGTTTGGGGGCTACAAGTTATTTGAAATTTTCTTCTAAGTTCTCTATAGTCTGAATAATTAGATACTATGTCCAACTATTCCCATAGAAATTAAAACATTTGTTTTCTTTGAGATAAAAATGAAATACTTAAGATTTATCCCTCGATGACATTTTATTAATATTTTCTAATTCTCTGGTTCTTTCAGATCACTTTATTCATTTAACGTATAATGATGCAAAATAATAAAGTGGTAAAACATTAAAATTTATGATCAAACCTTCAGAAGGAAAAAGAGGGAAGGAGGCTAATACTTAAGAAATACACAGGATGTTACACATCCATGGTCCCTTTTTTCCCCCATTCTACTATACAATATCCTTATGAAGAAAGTATGTGTGTAGGGTAGTTCAAAAAAATTTAGATTTTATATAGATTCATAGCTAGAATTAGTGGCAGAGCTGTGTTTTAAAGACCTGTCTAGGTCCAGATTCCAGTTTTATAACACAAATATAAGGTGGTCTTTTCACTGTCACCATCAACATCAATATCACTCTGAACGCACGGAAATGTTACGAGCTGTTGTTAATCACATCATCTGCCACTTTGGAAAGGTAATAACGCTTTACCTCGTGAGGGTCAATATTTCATTTTCTTTGAGGTTTACCTTTCTCTGTGGTAATACACTAATAAGATTATATTTGTAGCTTTGGTTTATTGTATTTATACATTCCATTGATAAAATATGGTGAAGTATGTTATAGTAAAGTTTAACAGCAGAATATAGATTTCTGGTTGAGTTTCTCTCTTATAGGATCCTTTGTGACTTGTAAGTTATTTTTATCAGAAATTTTTATTTAGCACTAAAATATTTAGAGGTATTTCAAAATTTGACAAACATTGACCATTTTTCTGATATAAGTAGGGGACATGCTGATGGAAAAGGATAGCAAGTATGACAAGAGAAAAAAGACAAGCAAAATATACATTGGAAAGTGCAACAACTATTGGCAGCTTCAATAAACATGCAAAGCTGTAGTGACTTTTACAGTGTTTTTTTAACAGTCAGTATGTTAGCTAAGGGTCCCAGCCTTTGATGTCTCAGATCTTTAGCTCAACTCCTCCTTGTCCCAAATCCCTACCCATGAAAGTCCAAAACCTTCCTTAAAATTTCTGCTTATTTTTGAGGCATGTGTTAGAGGGAGAATTGGAATTAATGGGACCCAAGTTTTTCAGTGTAAAACTTGATTCCAAGCTTGCTTTTTTCTCATGTTGTGAATAGTGTTATCATTCGTGTCTATTTTAATTACATGGAACTGTAATCCTGAACATACATCTCTATGTACTCTTTTTTCTACGATAGCCATATATATTGATATTTTATTATGGATTGGACACTCAGTTTTAGGTCATGGAATCCCTAGAGCTGTCTATTACAGTTCTTGAGTTAGGTTCTTAAAACTCTATTAATTTAGTGATCAGACAGGTCAGTGCTATTATTGTTATAATCATGGGCATTAACCTAAGATACTAAGAAAATAAAATTGAGAATCAAATGATTGGACGAGCCACTAATCCTAATGTGCTTTTCACAATTAGAAGCAACAAATTTTTCTCAGAATAAGAGATCTATAAAAAGATTTCCCAAGTCAGCCTTATGTATAAAAGCATGTTTCCCTAGAAACCACCAAAAAAAAAAAAATGCCTAGAAATATAGATGGTTTCGACTGTCTTTTCAGTTATGGGAGTTGGGGATTTTGTTGCACTCTAGCAATTCCAGGTCTAGATTTCATAACGCTTTTCTTCACTCCCTCTCTCAGGAGGATAGAAAACCACTGGGATAGGTTGCTAACACAGTTTCTATTTTTATCTCTCAAAAGACTGGGATGATTGTCTCACAAATGCAATGTTTGCTTTTTTAACAATGCTGTAAATTCAAGGTCTTTTGATTCGTCCTGCATAGATGTGTTCATCTGTGCCATGGAAAAATGATATTTATTACATTGAACAAGACTTCTAAGATTTTATTTAAACACTTGGACTGCATAAAGATACCTAAAGAGCCTCCTCTGGGGATTTTCTTCCACCCTTTTAAGCTTTGTATGTTTGTTTAATGAGGGAGATAGAAATATGATGACTCAGAAAAATTGCTAGTCCTTTAAAATGATATTGTGTCAAGCAGTCACTCTGATCACTTAAAAAATACTGTTAAAAATTTTAATATCAGCCTACACAGCCTCTCATGGGCATTGAGATTTTATGACCCAGGACAGAAAAGAAACATCACAAAACATGGGGGGAAGGAGTTGAATCCCAAGGTCTTCCTGCCTGAAAACAACGGCCTGTGTTGTGTATTGCAGGTTATGAACCTTAGTTTTTTCTGGAATATATAATGTCCTAATTCCCCATTTCCATCTTTCTATTTGCTTGTTGGAAAACCTTCTAAACTAGGCCCATCTCCTTTTTTCCTTTGTCCCCTCTGTGTTCTCACCTTTCCTGGTTGTGAGCCAGTAGAGAAGCGTGACCTATTTTTCCTTCTGACCCAAATAATTTTGTATGTGAAATCCAATTATGTTGATGTCGAATGCAGTCTACAAGAAGAAAGAATCAAAATGTTAGGCAGCTTAATGGGTGAATAGTGATGAGGTTGGGACAGTTCTACTTTTATTCTTATAGATCGCTTTCTAGAGCTCATGCTAAGGAATATTGCTAAATGAAGTTTTTTTTAAAAAAAATGATAACTAAGGAAGAGTTTTGGTATTTATAGACTTTGCTATATTCTATGGGTAACTATTAGCTATTATCTATGGACAAGCCTTAATTTTTAGCATCAATTGATAATTTTATTCTTAAATCCTTTGTGCTTTCCCCTGAAGTCACCAGGCCAGTAGGAGATAAACCCCTCCCCGACCCCCCACCAAGGTGCAGCCACTCTTCCACCTTCTCACGATTCAGAATTAATTAATTACTTTGCTTTAACACTGCTTCACAACTACGCCCTACAGTTCGCAGGACGGTGTGTCCCTAGAAATGCTTTATCACATAGCCCAGTTGTTATCTAGAATAAAATATATCTTTGATTAGAAATATAAATTTAGCTCAATGAATAAAACATAAAAATGAGGTTTGTTAGGGACATTGTTACCAGGAAAATATGTCTTTATTTAATCTTGACCTTAAAATTTCTGATAATGAAAACAATACAGGGTTTATGAATCTTCTCTAAAATTGTAATAGGAGGGACTCTCAAGCACTTGTAGAATATTCTAACATTTTTCCCTCTCTTCTTTTTTTGTTGATTATCTAGCAATAAATCTAGTAATTAATATTTATTTTCCTATAGTAATCTCAGAAGAGTTGAAAAGATTTTTCCATATTAATTTTTTCGACTATCTAATGTTTTATTGTATTTTATCCTATTTCATTTACAATTTTTTAAAAAATCTAATAGCACAGTAAATTATTATTTGAGATTATTTTTAAATTTGTGTTTTTCTAAAATGTATGTTCTTCATGAGTTTGGAAGTAAAATTAATTACTGTTATATGTAAGAACTTCTCATCTCAATGTAATAGCAGATTTATCACTATGACATCGCATTTTAGGTAATTAATAAAATTTACTATTATATGTACACATTAGACAATAAATAAAAGTCCTGTTATATGTAAGAACTTATTGTAATAGCAGACTTAATCACTATGACATCGCATTTTAGGTAATTAATAAAATTTACTATTATATGTACAAACTTCTGATTGTAATAGATTCACCACTAAAACATCTAATTTAGATAAATAAACCATTTTACAGAAGCAATCAATCACAGGTACAAAATCATAGAAATTGATGCAAGTTACAATCTGTTAAGAATGCTTCTACTTTTTTCCAAAGCACTTTTAACATACACCTCACTAAGCACATGTGGACAAGGATTTAGGTTAAAAAAAAAATGCTCAATGATCATCAATAACCACGCAAAGATCTCAAAACTTTCCTATGTTTTGGGACACACAAGAAGGAAGTAACTCAACCTGCACTTTATTATTTTGTGTCATATGCAAAGCTTTTTCTGAACTTTAAATCCAAGTGAAAGCAGCTGCTGGAAAAATATCATTACCCTTTACCTTAAGCTACAAAACCGATTTAATGGCGACACTTTATTTTGTTCAGATGGTCTGCTCTTTTCTTCTGTTTAAAGCAGTAAAGCCTATGGAAACTATATCTGGATGAAATCACTGGAAGGTGAAGGCCCAGGACTAAAAACATTCTTTAAAGATTACACAGGCTTGCAGTTGACTGGGAGAGCAGCACTAACGAGAGCTAAGGCTCCCCAAGACAGGAGGTCAGACCACCTCCCTTAGCTATTCATAGGCATGAGCTTGCCTTCCCTTTCCTAGACAAGGATACAAAGTTTATTATTCACAAATACCAAAATGTAAAACAGGGCAACACATATGGTATGCTTTTTAGTTCAGTCCATTTCTATTCATACATGAAATAAGCAGTTTTCTGTTTTCAGCAGATCAAAAATTATCCTCACATTTTGACCTTTTATGTACTTTTCCCAAAATGAAAATTAAAAGAGAACATTGCCTATGCTTTTATTATATATAAAATGATCATAAATAAAATGTAACAGCTAAAAACAAGTAACGCTAAGATATATTGACCTAGCTATTTCAAAAATTAAGAATACTATATATAGAGTTGTTGTTATATAGGGTCTAGTTCTGTTGCTCAGTCTAGAGTGCATCATAATAGCTCACTAAAACCTCAAATTCCCAAGTTCATGTTTTAGAAACATATATTTTTTTAAAAAGTTACTCTTGATACAAACCCAATACTGATAAGCTTTTACGGAACATGAAGGTAAGAAAACTTTGTTTCTTACCAACTTTTATTTTTAGGTTCTTCTCAATTGATAGTAACTTCACTTGTTCATTCATTCATAATTTTTTTTCTTTTTTTTTTGCAGTTTTTGGCCGGGGCTGGGTTGAACCTTCCACCTCCGTCATATGGGGCCAACACCCTATTCCTTTGAGTCCCAGGTGCAGCCCTCATTCATAATTTTTTTGAATAATAACAGATACATTGCTTTGAAAAGGACTTATAATAAAAATTATAGATAAAAAGAAAATCATTGATTTTAAAAATTGATTGTTAAAAGGAGTTAACATTGTTACTGTGATATAAATACTAAGGAAATCTCCAATCTTCATGGCATCTAAGAACCTAGCAAAGTGCCTTTGTAATGACCTTCAATGCAGTACACTAAGCACCTGCTATGGATTGTAGTTCTAATAACCTTTACATAAATCAGATAGTCTTGCCACTTAGGAATGACTCCCAGGTGGTCCTGGCACAGCCTGGTCACATCTGCTAGGTCTTAGGGAGATGGGGGCAAGGGCTCTTCATGCTGGCATTGAGCCACCGACCTTGCTAAAAGCTTTGCCCAAATAAGGAATTCAAAATCTTCTAAGATGTAGAGGAAGAGAATGTTCTAATTAAAAAATACAATATTGGTTTCCTCTAACAAGTAACATTTCCTCTCTAGTTCTGCATTTTCCTGACTCTAAAATCAGTTGGTTGGACTGGATAATTTCCAAAGATTTACCTTTCTGTCCAGTGTTTTTAGCAAGTATTTGATGTCACTAGGAGTAGCCTTCATAGATGCTATTGTTTACTCATTCAACAAGCATTTTCCCCCCTAAAAAGAATATAGTCCTCTTCTGCATTGGGCTTAGAGATTTAGCAGGAGAGACATAAGCATAAACATGTTAGAACATATAAAAATATAATAATATTATACACAGGCATGTTGAAGGAAGTACTTAAGCCTTCTGGTGAGTTTAAGAAAACAGCTGTCTTGAATAAGAGTTCACTAAGCATTTACTATCAAAGGAGGAAAAGCATAAGGATACTTCTGGTAGAGAAAATGGTCTGTGTGAAGGCAAGATGTAAGGAGTGGTTGGTAAATGAAGAGCTCTTAGAAGGTCAGTAATGTTGGGATGCACTGAAAATGGGAAAATAGATTTAAAAGTGAGTGAGTAGATAGAGGTCAGATCATAATAGGAATTGCACAGAAAGCTGTTGTAGTTTGGTGTTTGAGTCATGGAGTCAGAGTCTGGTGCCTGGAATTTATTTCTTATCTAGTCATTTACAAAGCCCACAACTTAGGAAAATATGTTTAATTCCTCTTAACGTCAATATCCACAGGTGGATAAAGATGATTAGATTTTAGATTTCTCACTTATAGTCTTGTGCTAAGGAGTAATTCAATAACACTCATTAATATTGAAATACATCTAGGTATAAGAATTTTTTAAAAATAGTAAATTTTTTCTCCTCTTTCTTTCTTTCTTTCTTTCTTTCTTTCTTTCTTTCTTTCACATAGTGGCTTACTCTGTTGCCCAGGCTAGAATGTTGTGGCATCAGCCCTGCCCATAGCAATTTTAGACTCCGGGGTTCAAGCAATCCTCATGCCTCAGTTTCCCAAATATCTAGAACTACGGTCTCTGGCCACAATACCAGATAATTTTTCTATTTAGTAGAGATGGGGTCTTATTCTTGCTCAAGCTGGTCTCATACTCCTGAGGTCAAGGGATCCTCCTGCCTTGGCTTCCAGAGTGCTAGGAATATAGGTGAGCCACCTTGCTTGGCCTACAGTGGTAAATTCTAAATTGAGGACCTGAATTACCTCATGCAGAAGTTTGGAGGACGTTTCTGAACACCCATAATCCATTTTGAAATGATTTCAAGTGGAGAGCGAAGAGGAAGGTTTATGAAGAGCTTTTTTAATAAAGTAGTTGATGCAGAGTTGTGCAGTGGGAAAGTTCTGGGCCCGGAAAAGAGTAGTTGCCAACCCGTGGGCATCTGTTCTCATTGGAATGAGGAGTAAAGTGCTGTTGTCTCCATCACCCCAATTTCAGAGAGGGGAATATTAGGTGAGAGGGTTATACTTGGAAACTTCTGAGTGTTTCACAAAGGCACCCGAGTGAAAACAATCACCTTCTACCTTCTTCCCAGTCCAAGGTACCATTTAGTCTTCCATATGTGGTTGACCTCAGCAGCCAGACAGATTCGATGGTAATTCGGGTTCATTGGATGGAGATATGTACTCTAATACTAAATTCGGGTCCTTCTTGGACTTAAGTGATCATAAAGCTATATTTAATTAAGAGTGAGCAAGGAATTCAGAGGCCTGCCAGAGTTTTCTTTCATGGTTAGGGAAACATAAGCTTCGTAAAAACAGTTTTTGGAATATCATGAAAGACAAAAAATATTTTGATATATCACACAATAACTTGGTTCACATACTAGTTTCAAATTAAAACAACAAAGAATTATTGGGGCATAGTGTGAGGATAAATTAGAGGTGGGGGGCCTATGGGGAAGCTATTTAATGTCTATTGAAATGTCGATGCTGAGAGTGAAGGCACCAAGTATCCAAACTGCATGGGGTAGACTTGGTAGATATTTAGGAGGGAGAAAATAAGACCCAGGGTCACACATTAAGATGAGGGAACTGAGGACAATAGAATAGCTTTTCTGTTTCTCTGGCTGAGGCACTGGAAAATAAATGGCAATCCAATACTGTATTTGTTGTTATGTTGCATTTTATTTGTACTGTGCTGAGTTTGATATCGTTTTGGAAGTTTCAAATAAACAGATGCAGTTGAAAATAATCACATTTAGCAGTCAAGGCTGTATTAGAACTACAAAATTAAATAAATATAAATTTATGTGGTAATGTCTACCTGAGAAGACCTATGAATAGTATCTATGGAAAGTAAAAAAGGAAGTCAGTGGTAGGACTATATTATTATACCTGATAGTGACCCCAGAGATAAGTTAGCAATGGTTTTCAACTTTGTCAAGCTTCAACATGTTATGAATATAACATATAAAAGAGAAAAATATTGGAGCTATCTGATTGGGGGACAGGAGGGAGGTCCTGACCTGTATGGTCAACATTTATCCTTTTAGGAACCCTGACATGCATGCAGAACACTCAGGTGAGCCCCATGTTGAAAATCACTAATCTCCTGTGATCTTCTATTTAATGAATACAGAAGAGACAGCAGACAGATTTATATTTTTTGTTTAAAGGTAGACATCATCCAGACACATTTTTGTATGATTCTAGACTTCAATGGTGGCAGACTAAATCTTAATGATTTCTACCCTTCCTACCCTTAATACTCTTTACCTGTTAGAACCATATAGGAGAGGACCTAATGGGACTATTTATAGTTCTTGATGTTTATGACTCATACAGGTTTCTTTCTAGACTAAGAGAAAACTTTTGTATAGTCATGTGGCATTGACACAAATCTTCCTACTTCGATCTTCTCTTTTTAATTTTTATTTCAAAACATTGAAGAAGTACAGAGTTTTGTTACATGGATGTAGTCTATGATGATAGAATCAGGGCTTCCAGTGTGTTTGCCACTGGAACAGTGTTCATTGTATCTAATCAGTAAGTTTTTAATTCCTCACCCCCCCCAATCCACCCATTCCCTTTCTTCAAGGTCCTTTGCAGCTTTTTATGCCCAGATGCACTTGTCATTTACCTCCCACTTATTAGTGAGAACATGTTGAGTTTGTTTTACCATTCCTAAGAAAGTTCACTTATGGTAATTGTCTCTAGTTCCATCCAAGTTTCTGAAAATGAAATGATTTATTTATTTTTTTTTAATAGCTCAGTAGTGGTCCATGGTATATACACCACATTTTCTTTATCCACTCATGTATCAATAGGCAGTTATTGATTAGGCTGATTCCATATCATTGTATCATTCCAGTTGTGAATTATTTGTGATAATCTTTTGAATGTATCTTTTGATGAAATGATTTCTTTCTCTTGGATAGATACCCCTTAGTAGGATTGCTGGATCAAACGGTATTAACTCTAGTATTATTTTTAACTCTTTGAGGAATCTCCATACTGTTTTTCATAGAGGTTTTACTAGTTTGCAGTACTATCAACAGAGTAGAAGCATATCTTTTTTTCTCTGTATCCTCAGCAGAGTCTAATACTTTCTCTGCATCCATACCAGAGTCTAATATTTTCTGACTTTGTAATAAAGGCTATTCGGAAAAGGGAAAGGTGGTGTGTTATTATAGTTTTAATTTGCATTTCTCCGAGGCTTAGTGACAATGAATGTTTTTTAATCCATCTGTTGGCCATTTGTTTGTCTTTTGAAAAAATTTCCGTTCATGTCTTTTTCTCACTTTTTGACAGGGCGCTTTTTTTTCCTTGCTGTTTTGTTTCATTAATTTATAGATTGTAGAAATTAGCCCTTTGTTAGAAATATAGTTTGTGATCCTTTTCTTCCATTCTAGAGGTTGAGTATTACTCTGTTAATTATTTCCTTTGCTATCCAGAAGCTTGGGAATTTAATTAAATCCATTTGTTTATATATGTTGCTGTTGTATCTGCCATTGGCTTCTTAGTCATGAATTCTTTGCATAGGCCTATGTCTAGAAGAGTTTTTCCCATCTTTTATTCCAGAATTTTTGTGGTTTCATTCCTTTCAATTAAAGCTTCAATTCATCTTGAATTAATTTTTGTATGTGGCAGGAGACATGGGTCCTGATTCTTTCTTCTCCATGTGGCCATCTGGTTTTCCCAGGATCATTCAATGAATAGGGCATCCTTTCCCTGGTGTATATTTTTATCTACTTTGTAAATCAGTTGGTCATAGGTATATGCTTTTATTTCTGGGTTTTGCCCTTCTGTTCCATTGTTGTTTGTCTCTACTTTTATACCAGTGCCGTGCTGTGTGTAATTATTTTAAGTTCAGTAATGTAATACCTACAGATTAACTGTTTTTTGCTTGAGTACTTTGGCTATTCAGGCTTCTTTTTGGTTCTAAATGAATTTAGGATTATTTTTTCTGGATCTGTGAAGTAAGACATTGGTATTTTGATGAGTCACGTGTTTAACCTGTAAATCACTTTGGGTAGTATGGTCATTTTAACCATGTTTATTCTATCAATCGTGAGCATTAATGTTTTTCCATTTTCTTGTACCATCTATGATTTCTTTCATCAGCGTTTCGTAGTTCTGTTTGTAGAGATTATTCACATTCCTTGTTAAATATATTTCTAACCATTTTATTTTCTTTGATGAAGTCTTTAGGATTTTCCAGATACAAGATATAGGATCTTATCACTGATATGGCAGTTTTATCTCCTCTTTCCTGACAAGGATGCTCTTTATTATTTTCTGTTACCTAATTGCACTGGCTACGAATTTTAGTACTATGTTGTGTAGAGGCAGTAACAAGTACGCAGTCTTGTCTTGTTCCAGTTCTTGGGGAGATTGCCTTCAACTTTTCTCCATTCAGCATCACATTGGCTGTACATTTGTCAACTATAGCCTCTATAATTTTGAGATAAATTCCTTCTAAGTCTAGTGTGTTCAGGATTTTCCATATGAAAGGGTCCTAGATTTTGTCACATGCTTTTTCTGCACCCATTGAGATAAAATAAATGTTTGTTTTTGTTTTGTTTTGTGATGAAGCACATTTATTGATTAGGTATGTGGACCATCCTTGCATCCCTAGGATGAAACACACTTTTGATTTATTGCTAATTTGGTGGTTTGCTCCTGTTATGTTGAGGATTTCTGCATTAAGGTCCGTAAGGAATATTGATCTTTAGTTTTCCTTTTTTGTTTTGTCCTTTCCTGGGTTAGGTATCAAGGTCATACTGACTTCGTAGAATGAATTAAGATTCTGTCCTTCTATTATGTTATGGAATGATTTCTTTAGAATAGACGTCAGTTCTTTGAAGGTGTGGTAGAATTTGGCTGTGAATCTGTCTTATCTGTGGCTACTTTTTTTTTTTTTTTTTGAGATTTTTTTATCACTGTTGAATTTTTCTTCTAGTTATTGGCCTGTACAGTTATTCTACTTCTTCCTGATTTAGGCTTCAGTGTTGTATGTTTCCAGAAACTTAGCCATTTCCTTTAGGTTTTTGAGGTTTTCTGTTTTGTGTGTATGTGTAGATATTTTTGTAGTATTCACGGATGGCGATTTTTATTTCTGAAGTATCAATTGTAATGTCTCCTTTTTCTGACTGAGCTTATATGAATATTTGAATATTTTCTCTTTCTAGTTAATTTTGCTGGTGGCCTATTGATTTTTTTTTTTTTTTTTTTTGGCAGAGTTAACCCTGCCACTTCCGGCATATGGGACCCGCGCCCTACTCCTTTGGGCCACAGGCACCCTCCTTAGTAAAAGTGAGCTTCGTTGTAGGTGATTTG